>NC_036860.1:51786991-51957736 GCF_002910315.2 Salvelinus sp. IW2-2015 | reverse complement strand
AGTCTACTTCTTGGGACCTGAATATTGACTGGTCATCAAGCTGTCCACTCAAGAGGAAGCTTCTTACTAGTGCTGCTGGTTCAGGTTATTATTCAACCTATGTCACGCCTGACCCTAGAGATCCTTTTTGTCTCTATTTTGTTTGGTAGGGCGTGGATTGGGGTGGCATTCTATGTTTTGTGTTTCTATGATTTTCTATTTCTATGTTTTGGCCGGTATGGTTCTCAATCAGGGACAGCTGTCTATCATTGTCTCTGATTGGGAACCATACTTAGGTAGCCTTTTTCCCACCTGTCTTTGTGGAAGTTGACTTTGTTTAGCACATAGCCTTTGAGCTTCATGGTTTGTTTTTGTATGTTTATTTTTGTTCGGCGTCATTTTGATTTAATAAATAAAATGTACGCTCACCACGCTGCACCTTGGTCCTCTTCTTTTCACGGCCGTGACAAACCTACCAGAGTGTTTACAACACTACAGGAACAAGATCATCCACATGTATCGATCACATTTTTACTAATACTGCAGAACTTTGTTCTAAAGCTGTATCCGTACCCAGGGGATGCAATGATCACAATATAGTGTGCATATGTCTCTATTTTGATTTGGTCAGGGCGTGAGTTGGGGTGGGCATTCTATGTTTTGTGTTTCTATGATTTTCTATTTCTATGTTTTGGCCAGGTATGGTTCTCAATCAGGGACAGCTGTCTATCATTGTCTCTGATTGGGAACCATACTTAGGTAGCCTTTTTTCCCACCTGTCTTTGTGGCAAGTTGACTTTGTTTAGGGCACATAGCCTTTGAGCTTCATGGTTTGTTTTTGTATGTTTATTGTTTTGTTCGGCGTCATTTTGATTTAATAAATAAAATGTACGCTCACCACGCTGCACCTTGGTCCTCTTCTTTTCACGGCCGTGACAACCTACCAGAGTGTTTACAAACACTACAGGAACAAGATCATCCACATGTATCGATCACATTTTTARTAATACTGCAGAACTTTGTTCTAAAGCTGTATCCGTACCCAGGGGATGCAATGATCACAATATAGTGGCTATATCCAGGAAAGCCAAAATTCCAATAGCTGGGCCGAAAGTAATGTATAAGAGATCATAAAAAATATTTTGCTGTGACTCTAATGTGGATGATGTTAAATATATTTGTTGGTCTGATGTGATTAATGATATTTATGGCCTGTAGGCCTCATTGACCTGAGCTCATACAACTAATTTTTGAGTTTAAAAAAACATAATGTATGGATTATTTGGACTATAACAAATACTCAGATGAAACATATTGTGCTATTTTTCAGACTACTTTGTGTCAAAGTTTAACAAGGACTCTCTCCTCCTCACCAGTGTCATGATCAAAGATATGATCAAGAGCCTCACACAGTATATCGTTTGGTCTTGTGCTGCCGCAGAATGACTTGTGAGAAAGCCTCAAAAAAGCTTTATATACCAGAGCTGCGAGAAAAGTTCTATATATTATTGAAACAATGTTGCGATTGTTTGTGAGAATGCCAACAGGTGTGGTTCCCGTGGAGAAAGATTCTATTGYGGAAAGATTCCCGTGGGGGTTGKCATGGAAGCCAAGAACGGGAGTGAGGTGTGTGTGCTCAAACACACATGCATGTGGGGGTTGTGGAGAGGAAGTGTGTCCATCTGATGAATGGGCATGTAATTGTAGTCTCACTAATTACACTAATTGTAGTCTCACCCATTCGTTTCTAATGACCGGTCATTTTTGACTTGGAACGCCACAGGTGTACAAAAGTTAAATAAAACGCCCAAAATGTTATGAAAATCATCCAAATGTATTTTGTGTGTTCAGATGCCCTGTGTGGACAAAGTCATGGAACCTTATGACAATCAGATTAAATTAACTACATTTTTCAGAGAGAAAACTTGTAAATCGGTCCAATTCGACCGGAACACAGCAGGAGGGTTAAGAAACTGACTGTTAGAACTGTTAAGGCTCTATGGATTGATGAGTAATTGAAAAACTGCATGGTTGAAAGAGGCTAATAAGTCTGGCTGCACATCTGGCTGGCTGCAAATTGAGAAATMATGTGACTAAACTCAACAAAAAGAAGAAACCATATTATGAAGCCAAGATCAATGATATAAAGAATGATGTCAAAAAACTTTGGAGTACTTTAAATTAAATTATGGGCAGAAGGATGTTGCCAAAGTTAGTGTGGGAGAAGTTGGAAAATTATTGTTATCGATCAATAATGACAAACCTCCTGGCATTGACAATTTAGATGGAAAGCTACTGAGGATGGTAGCTGACTCTATAGCCACTCCTATCTGTCATATTTTTWATCTGAGCCTAGAGGAAAGTCTTTGTCCTCAGGCCTGGAGGGAAGCCAAAGTAATTATGCTACCCAAGAGTGGTAAAGTGGCCTTTACTGGTTCTAACAGCAGACCTATAAGCTTGCTGCCAGCTCTTAGCAAACTGTTGGACCAAATACAATGCTATTTCTCTGTAAACAAATTAACAACTTTCAGCATGCTTATAGAGAAGGGCAATCAACATGTACTGCACTGACACAAATGACTGATGATTGGTGGAAAGAAATTGATAATAAGAAGATTGTGGGAGCGGTACTGTTAGATTTCAGTGCAACCTTTGATATTATTGACCATAACCTGTTGTTGAGAACTTATGTGTTATGWCTTTTCAACCTCAGCTCTGAATCCACAATATGGCAATCTATCTAGTAGAACTCAAAGGGTTTTCTTTAATGGAAGCTTCTCTAATGTCAAACACGTAAAGTGTGGAGTACCACCGGGCAGCACTCTTGGCCCTCTACTCTTTTCTATTTTTATCAATGACCTGCCACTGGCATTTATCAAAGCATGCGTGTCCATGTATGCTGATGATTCAACCATATACTCATCAGTAACAACAGCTAATGAAGTCACTGAAAACCTTAACAAAGAGTTGCAGTCTGTTTTGTAATCGGTGGCCAGTAATAAACTGGTCCTGAACATCTCTAAAACTAAGAGCATTGTATTTGGTACAAATCATTCCTTAAGAAGTTCTAGACCTCAGCTGAATCTGGTAACAAATTCAAGAAAGCGTACAGTATTATATAGAGTCCTTATTGCATGGAACTTCTTTCCATCTCATATTGCTCAAATAAACAGCAAAAAAAAGAAAACCTGGTTAAAAAAAACAGATAAAGCAACACCTCATGGCACAACAACTCTCCCCTATTTGACCTAGATAGTTTGTATGTATGCATTGATATGTAGGCTACGTGTGCCTCTCTTAAAAATGTATGTAGTTCTGTCCTTGAGCTGTTCTTGTCTGTTGTTGTTCTGTATTGTGTCATGTTTCATGTTCTGTGTGGATCCCAGGACGAGTAGCTGCTGCTTTTGCAACAGSTAATGGGGATCAGCTAATGGGGATCCTAATAAAATTTTGATCTCTCTGCCATGCCAGTCCATACCAACAGCTCTAGGGCYAGATATCTATTTTCTAAAGTTTAAACAGTGCTGTTTAGTGCAATTGGACCACTGGGAATTCAAAAGAGCTCAATGGTAATTTGCAAGGACGGGTTAGGGAATATCAAAGCTCATTACTAGTGGAATTCCATTAAGCTGACAGTACACAGATTGATAACCTGCTGGAGAGTCTGTGTGGAGAAGATGGCTAGCTCTTCTGAGAACCATTCATATAACAACCAGGCAGTATAACAATTAAGGAAATGGTTGAAAAAGCTCTGTAATCTATAGGYTCATCACCGGGGGGAAATAAGTAGCCATTGTAACGCAAGTATCTGAATGAACTGGACTGTAACAGTTGGAGATAGTGGAGACTGACTGGGGAAATGTGAGTCACTGAGATTATGATACTGTGGCACTCTGTGGTGCAGATAGCGTCTCGGCCCACATTTATGGGAAACAGCCACAAGAGCATTACACAGTGAGCCTCAATGATGAGTGACTATCAGCAGGAAGCCTGCATAATGCACACGCCGTCCCTCCTGTCAGGCCTGTCAGCCGCCTGCTCACCACTGCAACTCACTGGGATATGCGAGGGAAGAGGAGGAGGTGGAAGAGGGAGAACATGGGGGGGGGGGGGMMGGGGCTTAAAACCACTGGCCATAAAATGATTACCCAAAAGTCCTGTTTCTTAACCCATGTATTTCCTCCTACTTTCCATACTGTATGTCATTCAACATATGACTGTCTGACTGTGACCAGTAACATTGTCAGTCATTGTCTCTTCAAGCTTCATGTAGCTGTGGAACAGGGGGACATGTCCAAGGGCTGAGAGGAGAGTCAAAGAGATTTTAATCACAGTATGAGAGAATAGGATACCCTAAAGAAATCGAATTGGTAAAAGCGTCGCGTCTCGCGCGTCACTAGTTTGTCCTTCATAGTCTTGTCAGTGTTTCCCATCCAATCAAGTCTGAGGTTGTTATCAGTGTGAGTAGCGGGTGCCTGGAGACCGGCCGGCTGTCTGACTAGATCATGGCCGCTACTGACTTTCACGCTCCCTCCATCCCGCCGTCTAATATACTCTGATTGCCACTGATAAATGAAATCAGCTCACAGGTCTGGCCCTCAAGTTCARAGTCAGATTATACATGAGCTTTTGGGAACTAAACTAATCAAAGTAAAGTGAATTGATGACATCTCTTCTCACAAACATCTCGCAAACATCTCCAACATCATGAAACATTTAAGAAGCCAGGCCTGGTATTTCTACCGGATTTTGAAAAGGCCTTTGATAAAGCAAGACTGGATTTGATTTATAAATTGCTGGATTTTTTTCAATTTCGGTGATTCTCTTATAAAATGGGTAAATGTAATGTATAGCAACCCCAGGTGTAAAATAGTAAATAGCGGCTACTTTTCAGATAGTTACGGCCATCGAAATGCTAGCTATTAAAATCAGATCAAATAACAACATTAGAGGATTAGAAATCCAAGGGTGTCCATGTATGCAAAGGTGTCCATGTATGCCGATGACTCAAGTTTTATACAAGTCCGCAAGCTAGATCCCTGCAATGTCTCATTGAAGATCTAAATAACTTTTCTGGACTCTCTGGACTAAAATCTAATTATGATCAGTGTACAATATTACGTATTGGATCTTTAKAAAATACAACTTTAACTTTACCCTGCAGTTTACCTATAAAATGGTCTGACAGTGAAGATGACATACTTACTATTCATATAAATGAGCTTTCCACAATGAATTTCAATAGAAAACTTGTAAAATTAGACAAGATCCTGCAACCATGGCGAGGTAAATACCTGTCTATATATGGAAAAATTGCCCTYATTAACTCCTTAGTCATATCTCAGTTTACTCACTTACTTATGGCGCTGCCTACTCCTGATGATGTGTTTATCAAATCATATGAGAAAAAAATATTTAGCTCTATCTGGGACGAGATAGACAAGATAAATCTTGCCTATCTATATAATGAATATGAATTGGGTGGGTTGAGATTATTAAATATAAAAGAACTAAACCTCTCTCTAAAAGATTAACTTATTCAAAAGTTTTACTTGAACCCTAAATGGTTCTCAAGTAGACTACTAAGAAAAGCTCATCCATTGTTTAAAAACTGCCTTTTTGCCTTTGTGCAGATTGCCATGTCTCATTTTTGATTATTTGAAAATTATACGTTTTTCAAAGTATCTCTCTTTTTTAAACAGGCATTGCAGAGCTGCCTACAATTTAAATGTCATCCCCCTGAAAAGATAGAACAAATATTACAACAAATGTTATGGCTGAACCCAAATGTGCCGGTTAATAAAATACCTGTATTTATGGGAAAGATGTTTGAAAAAGTTATTTTGTTTTAAAATMATATTGTAAATTTGAATGGTAGAGTTATGTCTTTCATGGAGTTATCAGAATTTTACGGGAAGGTCTGGTCAATCCAAAATTACAACCAATTGATTACAGCATTACCCCAAAAATGGAGGCAGGTGGCAYCGGGAGGAGGTAGGGAACAGGTCTGTCTGCCTAATATAAATGATCAAAACTGGCAGAGGAATAAAAATAGCATAAATATGAAAGTATACCAGTTTCATTTGAGGACCAGGATGTTGACAGCTGTGCCATACAGATTGCAAAATAGTTGGGAAGAGATTTTTGATGTACCGATTCGGTGCTACAGGGTGTATTAGTTGATACATAAAATGAATCAAGATTCAAGACTTCGTGTTTTTCAGCAAAACTTATTATACAGAATTCTTTCCACCAATAAAATGCAGAATATTTGGGATACATCATACATACAATCATCGAAGCTCTGCAGATTTTTTTGTGAGGATACAGAATCAATAGACCATTTATTTTGGTATTGTCCTCAGGTAGCCTGTTTATGGTCTCAGGTTCAGGAATGCCTGGAAATGTATAACATTGATCTAAAATMTACACTAGAAATAGTACTGTTAGGAGATCTGAAGAGACCGTGTCAGTCAATTGCTAATACTCTTAGTGTCACGTTCCTGACCTGTTTTCCTTTGTTTTTGTATTTGTTTAGTATGGTCAGGGCGTGAGTTGGGGTGGGCATTCTATGTTATGTGTTTCTATGTTGGGTTCTTTTCTATTAGCCTTATATGGTTCTCAATCAGGGACAGGTGTTTGACGTTTCCTCTGATTGAGAACCATATTAAGGTAGGCTGTTCTCACTGTTTGTTTGTGGGTGATTGTTCCTGTGTCTGTGTATGTCGCACCACACGGGACTGTTTCGTTTTCATTCGTGTATGTGTTCGTTCCTGTTAGTGCGTTATGTTCTCTAGTTCAGGTTTGTTCACATCGTTTATTGTTTTGTAGTTATTCAAGTGTTCTTCGTGTTCGTCGTTTTGTTTAAATAAATMTCATCATGTATTCCACCTACGCTGCATTTTGGTCCGATCCCTACACCTCCTCTTCAGACGAAGAGGGGGAAATCAACCGTTACAGAATCACCCACCAASCAAGGACCAAGCGTTGTGGGAGAAAGCAGCAGCAGCGATCGCAGGATTCCTGGACATGGGAGGAAATACTGGACGGTAAAGGTCCATGGGCACAACCTGGAGAATATCGCCGCCCTCGTGAAGAGCTGGAGGCAGCTAAAGCCGAGAGGCGGCGGTATGAGGAGGCAGCACGGAAACAGGAGAAAAATCTGGACTACACTACGTGGGAGGAGATCGACAGGTGGGCGATCGACCCAGGGAGAAAGCCGGAGCCCGCCTGGGATTCTCTGGCGCAGTGTGAGGAGGGATACCGGCGAATGGAGGCAGCACGACGACGCGGTAGGAAGCCTGTTAGTCAAGCCCAAACATTTCTTGGGGGGGGGGGCTAAAGGGCTAAAGGGTAGTGTGGCGAAGTCAGGTAGGAGACCTGCGCCAACTTCCCGATCTTACCGTGGAGAGCGAGAGTATGGGCAGACACCGTGCTATGCGGTAGAGCGCACGGTGTCTCCTGTACGTGTGCATAGCCCGGTGCGGGTTATTCCACCTCCCCGCAKTGGCAGGGCTAGATTGAGCATTGAGCCAAGTGCCATGAAGCCGGCTCAACATATCTGGCCTCCAGTACGTCTCCTTGGGCCGGTGTACATGGCACCAGCCTTACGCATGGTGTCCCCYGTTCGCCAACACAGCCCAGTGCGGGTTATTCTACCTCCCCGCACTGGTCGGGCTACGGGGAGCATACAACCAGGTAAGGTTGGGCAGGCTCGGTGCTCAAGGGAGCCAGTACGCCTGCACGGTCCGGTATATCCGGCGCCACTTCCCCGCACCAGCCCAGTACCACCAGTGCCTACACCACGCACCAGGCTTCCTGTGCGTGTCCTTAGGCCGGTACCTCCAGTTCCGGTACCACGCACCAGGCCTACAGTGCGCCTCAGCCGGCCAGAGTCTGCCGTCTGCCCAGCGGCGCCTGAACTGCCCGTCTGCCCAACGCCGTCTGAGCTGTCCATCTGCCAAGCGCCGCCTGCGCTGCCCGCCTGTACTGAGCCTTCAAAGCCGCCCGTCTGTCCTGAGCCTTCAAAGCCGCCCGTCTGTCCTGAGCCTTCAAAGCCGCCCGTCTGTCCTGAGCCTTGCAAAGCCGCCGTCTGTCCTGAGAAGGCCTGTCAAAGCCGCCCGTCCTGTCCTGAGCTTCAAAGCCGCCGCCGTCTGTCGCCCTGAGCCTTCAAGAGCCGTTCTGCCAGACAGGAGCCGCTAGAGCCGTCCGCCAGACAGGAGCCGCTAGAGCCTTCCGCCAGACAGGAGCAGCCAGAGCCTTCCGCAGACAGGGCAGCCAGAGCCTTCCGCAGACAGGAGCAGCCAGAGCCTTCCGCCAGACAGGAGCAGCCAGAGCCTTCGCCAGACAGGAGCAGCCAGAGCCTTCGCCAGACAGGAGCAGCCAGAGCCTTCCGCCAGACAGGAGCAGCCAGAGCCTTCCGCCAGACATGAGCAGCCAGGAGCTTCGCCAGCCATGAGCAGCCAGAGCCGCCCGCCAGCCATGAGCAGCCAGAGCCGCCGCCAGCCATGAGCAGCCAGAGCCGCCCGCCAGCCATGAGCAGCCAGAGGCCGCCCGCCAGCCATGAGCAGCAGAGCCGCCGCCAGCCTGAGCAGCCAGAGCCGGCAGCCAGCCATGAGAGCAGCAGAGCCGTCAGCCAGCATGAGCAGCCCTCAGTCCGGTGTTGCCCCTCAGTCCGGTGTTGCCCCTCAGTCCGGTGTTGCCCTCAGTCCGGTGTTGCCCCTTAATCCAGTGGGGTTAATTTGGAGGGTGGTCATTAGGAGGAGGTTACGAAAGCGGGATTGACTATGGTGGGGTGGGGACCACGTCCTGAGCCATATCTGCCACCGTGGACAGATATCCACCCAGACCCTCCCCTAGATTTAGGTGGTGCGCTCGGAGTTCGCACCTTGGGGGGGGGGTTCTGTCACGTTCCTGACCTGTTTTCCTTTGTTTTTGTATTTGTTTAGTATGGTCAGGGCGTGAGTTGGGGTGGGCATTCTATGTTATGTGTTTCTATGTTGGGTTCTTTTCTATTAGCCTTATATGGTTCTCAATCAGGGACAGGTGTTTGACGTTTCCTCTGATTGAGAACCATATTAAGGTAGGCTGTTCTCACTGTTTGTTTGTGGGTGATTGTTCCTGTGTCTGTGTATGTCGCACCACACGGACTGTTTCGTTTTCGTTCGTGTATGTGTTCGTTCTTGTTAGTGCGTTATGTTCTCTAGTACAGGTTTGTTCACATCGTTATTTGTTTTGTAGTTATTCAAGTGTTCTTCGTGTTCGTCGTCTTGTTTAAATAAATTTCATATGTATTCCACTACGCTGCATTTTGGTCCGATCCCTACACCTCCTCTTCAGACAAGAGGGGGAATCAACCGTTACACTTAGAAAAAGTATTTATCTTCAACTCGCAATCTGTGGATTCGATTAGATAGATTGAAATTGTACGTTAAACATCACAGCATAGTTGAAAGATATGTGGTGCGTAGAAATCCGAAGAGGGTGGCCAGCAGAGATAGGTGGGATGGGCTGAGGAAGCTGAGGGATTGGGATGTGAAATTGGAGACAAGTGAGAGTGGAGTTGTTGGCGGGGGACAGAATGACGGTCAAAGTTAAAGTAAAAAAAATTAAACATGGCAAAAGTAAGTTTGATGACACTGAGGGGCAATGTTTTTACAGCTAATGCTGGTTTGCCTGAGGCTGATGCCGTGCAGGTGTTTGTCCACATGCATATACACAAACTTTCATTCAAATGCACACGTGCACATAAACGGACACACACACATGTAAATAGTGCAATACATGCACTCAAACATATTCAATTGGCCTTGCTTTTTCATGTCCTTGTGTAATTCGTTTTTTGCATTTTTGTTTTCTGTTTTCCTTTGTCTTTGTCTTTTGTTCATTTTGTTGGTTGTGGTGCATTGGGGGGGGGGGGGTCTTGGAGGTGGGGAATGGAATATTTTTTGTATTTTTATTTGTAAAAAATCTGTGGGTGGGGGGGACTGGTAGGGGTGGGTCTTGGATGGTTGAGGGGCAGCTCTTGGGGAACTGTGGGGTGGATTTTGGAGGGCTGGTGGCCTGGCGGTTGGGAGCTTTTGCTGGTGGCTGATGGATCGCTGATTCGGGTCCACGTTTTTGACCTTGTGGGAGATCTGTCGACGTGCCCTTGAGCACGGCATGGCCCTGGTTGCTTCTGTGTGTCGCTCTGGATATGAGTCTGTAGGATGACTAATGTGATGTAGTTGTTGAGCGGCTTCACTGCAAGTATATTGTATGTTTTAAATATTCAATAAAATAAAAAAAGTCGCAACAGCTATTTACTCAAACAGTGGTAGGGTGTCCTCGCCAAGTCTTTCCTGAGCTTGGTGTTGGTTGGAGATTAAGCTGAAAGCCATAGATGATGCAAAAATTGTCTCTGTACTGTCTGATTGTTGATGATTGTAAGCAAGGGGAGCTCTGAGTATATAKGGATAACATGCTGAGATCAAATAACATTGAAAGATATTAATTATCCTTGGATTTTATAAAAGACAAATAGGGCATGAGACTTATGAGGAAGCTCATGAGGCTCTACTGAACAACATTTCCCATTTGACAAATGGTAGGGTATTATCCTTGAGCTATTCTGTAAAACAATCATCCTATTGGCAGTTCCCGTCCAACTCTAATGATCTAGTGTTAGTGAATGGTGCGCGCTTTGATTTTCATACAGTACACCATGATAATGAATGGGTGTGTGTACTGTACATGTGTGTGTTTTTTTCTGATTCATACAACAGTGAGGATCGTAATTACATCCCTCTTTGAGTAGAATCTGCACAGAGTGAGGAAGAAATACGCACATGTGAGGCCCCTCATAACAGAACACTTAATAGAGTAGAGTACTYTGTGAGAGAGAGTGAAAACAAACACATAATATCTGTGATTCTGAAGAAGTGATCCACAAGAGATGCTTCAACCCTGTGTTGCCCCTGGTGGCAGAACCACTATACAATACACATACTGTAGAGAGATACTACTGCATATTTTCTCCTTTTTATACATTTCTTCACTGAATAAATAAGTAGTAAGAAGGAATTACAGTGATCTGATCTTGGAGATAAACAGACACTGAATCCTTACATAATTTCACACCTGTTACTGTTCATGCATGTCCTTGTCAACAGAATCCAGGCAAGGCACCTTATCCACTAGAGCTGCCATTAACATTATGGACAACATGTCACTCTGCAGGGCACTCTCAGGTTTACATTTCCATTTCATTACAGCCTGAGAGCCTGTGCATATTGATCCTGTAACATTCTCCAGACAGTACAGCATTCCTTGAGTGGCAGATGATTTGGTGCGGTGACATACAGTGCATTCGGAAAGTATTCAGACCCCTTGACTTTTTCCACATTTTGTTATGCTACAGCTTTATTCTAAAATGTATTAAATGGTTTTCTCCCCCTCTATGTACACACAATACTCCATAATGACAAAGTAATAACAGGTTTTTATAACTGTTTGCACATTTATAAAAATAAAAAACTGAAATATCATATTTATATAAGTATATAAGAAGTCTATAAGAACCTTTACTCAGTACTTTGTTGAAGCAACTTTGGCAACTATTACAGCCTCAAGTCTTCTTGGGTATGACGCAGTGGTGTAAAGCACTTAAGCAAAAATACTTTAAAGTACTACTTAAGTATTTTTTGGGGTATCTGTATTTTAATTTACTATTTATATTTTTGACAACTTTTACTTTTACTTCACTACATTCCCAAAGAAAATTATGTACTTTTTACTCCATACATTTTCCCTGACACCCAAAAGCACTTGTTTAATTTTGAATGCTTAGCAGGTCAGAAAATTGTCAAATTCMCACACTTATCAAGAGAACATCCCTGGTCATCCSTACTGCCACTGATCTCACGGACTCACTAAACACAAACGCTTTGTTTGGAAATTATGTCTGAGTGTTGGAGTGGGACACTGGCTATCCGTAAATAAATAATCAAGAACATTTTGCCGTCTGGTTCGCTTAATATAAGGAATTCAATTATTTGTACTTTTACTTTTATACTTAACCTCTACGGGATCGGTGCCCCCCGTGGAACTGTTGAGCTAACATAGCCTAATGCGATTAGCATGAGGTTGTAAGTAARAAGAACATTTCCCAGGACATAGACATATCTGATATGTGCAGAAAGCTTAAATTCTTGTTACTCTAACGGCACTGTCCAATTTACAGTAGCTATTACAGTGAAAGAATACCATGCTATTGTTTGAGGAGAGTGCACAATTATGAACTTGAAAATGTATTAATAAACCAATTAGGCACATTTGGGCAGTCTTGATACAACATTTTGAACAGATATGCAATGGTTCATTGGATCAGTCTTAAACTTTGCACATACACTGCTGCCGTCTAGTGGCCAAAGTCTAAATTGCGCCTGGGCTGGAATAAAACATTACGGCCTTTCTCTTGAATTTCAAAGAAGGTGGTACCCCCAAAAAAATATGCAGGTTTTTTCCTGTATTATCTTTTACCAGATCTAATGTGTTAATTTATCCTACATTTACATTTAAGTCATTTTAATTTCACATTAATTTCACATTTCCACACACTTCAAAGTGTTTCCTTTCAAATGGTACCAAGAATATGCATATCCTTGCTTCAGGTCCTTAGCTACAAGCACTTAGATTTGGGTATGTCATTTTAGGCGAAAATTGAAAAATATGTCAGATCCTRATTAAGTATATTTTAGCAACTACATTTACTTTTGATACTTAAGAATATTTAAAACAAAATACTTTTAGAATTTTATTGAAATASTATTTTACTTGGTGACTTTTACTTGGGTCATTTTCTATTAAGATATATTTACTTTTACTCAAGTATGAGAATTGGGTACTTTTTCCACTACTGGTATGCCGCTACAAGCTTGGCACACCTGTATTTGGGGAGTTTCTCACATTCTTCTCTGCAGATCCTCTCAAGCTCTGTCAGGTTGGATGGGGAGTGTCGCTGCACAGCTATTTTCAGGTCTCTCCAGAGATATTCGATTGGGTTCAAGGCCAGGTTCTGTCTGGGCCACTCAAGYACATTCAGAGACTTGTCCCGAAGTCACTCCTGSTTTGTCTTGGCTGTGTGCTTAGGGTCGTTGTCACCACAGTCCGAGGTCCTGAGCGCTCTGGAGCAGGTTTTCATCAAGGATCTTTCTGTATTTTGCTCCATTCATCTTTCCCTCAGCCCTGACTAGTCTCCTAGTCTCTGCCACTGAAAAACATCCCCACAGCATGATGCTGCCACCTCCATGCTTCACCGTAGGGATGGTGCCAGGTTTCCTCTAGATGTAACGCTTGGCATTCAGGCCAAAGAGTTCAATCTTGGTTTCATGAGACCAGAGAATCTTGTTTCTCACGGTCTGAGAGTCCTTTCGGTGCCTTTTGGCAAACTCCAAGCGGGCTGTCATGTGCCTTTTACTGTAGATTGGCTTCTGTCTGGCCACTCTGCCATAAAGGCCAGCTCTAGGAAAAGTCTTAGCGGAGATCTTTGTGGGCTATACTCGGCCTTGTCTCAGGATGGTAAGTTGGTGGTTGAAGATATCCCTCTAGTGGTGTGGGGGCTGTGCTTTGGCAAAGTGGGTGGGGTTATATCCTGCCTGTTTGGCCCTGTCCGGGGGTATCATCGGATGGGGCCACAGTGTCTCCTGACCCCTCCTGTCTCAGCCTCCAGTATTTATGCTGCAGTAGTTTATGTGTCGGGGGGCTAGGGTCAGTCTGTTATATCTGTAGTACTTCTCCTGTCTTATCCGGTGCACTGTGTGAATTTAAGTATGCTCTCTCTAATTCTCTCTTTCTCTCTCTCTTTCTTTCTTTCTCTCTCTCGGAGGACCTGAGCCCTAGAACCATGCCTCAGGACTACCTGGCATGATGACACCTTGCTGTCCCCAGTCCACCTGGCCGTGCTGCGGCTCCAGTTTCAACTGTTCTGCCTGCGGCTATGGAACCCTGACCTGTTCACCGGACGTGCTACATGTCCCAGACCTGCTGTTTTCAATTCTCTAGAGACAGCAGGAGCGGTAAAGATACTCTTAATGATCGGCTATGAAAAGCCAACTGACATTTACTCCTGAGGTGCTGACTTGTTGCACCCTCGACAACTACTGTGATTATTATTATTTGACCATGCTGGTCATTTATGAACATTTGAACATCTTAGCCATGTTCTGTTATAATCTCCACCCGGGACTGGCCACCCCTCATAGCCTGGTTCCTCTCTAGGTTTCTTCCTAGGTTTTGGCCTTTCTAGGGAGTTTTTCCTAGCCACCGTGCTTCTACACCTGCATTGCTTGCTGTTTGGGGTTTTAGGCTGGGTTTCTGTACAGCACTTTGAGATATCAGCTGATGTAAGAAGGGCTATATAAATACATTTGATTTGATTTGATTTGGTTCCAAACTTCTTACATTTAAGAACGATGGAGGCCACTGTGTTCTTCYGGACCTTCAACGCTACAAAAATGTTTTGTTACCGTCCACAGATCTGTGCCTCGAAACAATCCTGTCTCGGAGCTCTACGGACAMTTCCTTTGACCTAATGGCTTGGTTTTTTCTCTGACATGCACTGACAACTGTAGGACCTTATATAGACAWGTGTGTGCCTTTCCAAATCATGTCCAATCAATTAAATTTACCACAGGTGGACTCCAATCAAGTTGTAGAAGCATCTGAAGGATGATCAATTTCAAGTCTTATAG
Organism: Salvelinus sp. IW2-2015; assembly: GCF_002910315.2. NCBI lineage: Eukaryota > Metazoa > Chordata > Actinopteri > Salmoniformes > Salmonidae > Salvelinus > Salvelinus sp. IW2-2015. The sequence continues at coordinate 51,943,028 of NC_036860.1, read as the reverse complement.
CAAAGGGTCTGAATACTTATGTAAATAGGGTAATTTCTGTTGTTTATTTTTTATAAATTAGCAACATTTTCTAAAAACTTTTCGCCTTGTCATTATGGGGTATTAGATAGATAGTAGATTGATGAGGAAAAGTTTTATTTAATCCATTTCAGAATAAGGCTGTAACATAACAAAATGTGGAAAAAGTCAAGGAGTCTGAATACTTTCTGAATGCACTGTATACCCTGGCTTCAATCATTCTCTGCTGTCACCCGAGAGGGAGGTGGGAGACTGTCTGTTAGTGCTGAGCGATTCGTGCTGTTTGAGGTAGGTTCAGTTTCGGTTAGATTATTAAAAATGTAATCACAGTTTTTTTTAGATGTTTTTTTTTAACACTAAATGGATGATGAAATAATGACATTAAAATTAATTTAGAGCTTCCTTCAGCCATCACCTGCCTTTTCCCTGACACTGACAATGGGTTGAATGCTCCATCAATATAAAATAAAACAATTAAAGGTGCAATATGCCAAATCACTGCATCATTTCCTGGTAGCTAAAATTCTAATAGTTCGCCTAATTTCAGTTTATGTGACAAAAAATGCAAATATAATGTAGAGAATCATTGCAATCTAAACCGCTGTGAAATATATTTTTAATTACCAAAACATTTTTTTATTTCCAGCTATTTGAAGCTGGTGTACGAAACAAAAAGTAAAGATGCAAAAACTAAACTTAAGAACAGGAAGCATAGAAATGGCACACATAGAACAGATCTACAGATTCTTAGACTGCTTTCAATGAGAATGACAGATCTACTGTATAACTCGCAATTCTATGTGAATTTGTTTGGTTCAACTAAAAAGTTACAAATTACAGCTTTAATAAGAGCCCCATGATGGTTGTGAATACCCATTACTGCTTTTCACTTATTAACCATAATTCATTCACATGACTTATTTTATTTTAATAAAATCACTTTTATTATGTATATTACTTTGTTTTTATTGACAGCTTTATTATTTTTAATTCCTTGAAGTCATCTCTGCTCAGGCAGTAGCACCCAGCCAGCCAGACAACCATCGAACGTTATCTCTGTGCTCCCCATTGAACGAGTCATCCTATTTAGCTTGGCTAGTAGTAGAATTTGTAATAGTTCCTCAAAGTAGATAAGGCATACTTTCAAGACTGTTTATTACCAGCTACTTCAACTATCAATCAGGTAGAGCTACATCATGAACTGTCTCTATCCTTCTCGTCGTTGTGTTGTGTTGTCAATCCTCCCATGTGGTCTCATATGGTCTGTGTGTTTATCCGCCTCTGGTCCATGGCCGGAAAGAACAGGTACAATGATTATGGTCATTGTTGTTAATTACCATGATTCTGCATTGAATTAGGTTGAATATTTGCCTAATGAAAACTACACCTTCCAATCAGCCCAGTGTCCCACATACCGTAGCTCTTGACTTAATTTCTCTAGTGAATGATTTTTTTTTCTTTTCTAGCGGCTCCTGAGTGGCGCAGTGGTCAAAGGCACTGCTGTTTCAGTGCAAGAGGTGCAACTGTAATCCATGGTTCAAATCCAGGCTGCATCACATCTGGCTGTGATTGGGAGGGTGGTGCATAATTGGCTTGGGTAGGCTGTTGTTGTAAATAAGAATTTGTTCTTAACTGYCTTGCCTAGTTTAATACTGTATATATATTATTTTTTATTAAATACAGAAACGGCTCGTTGAGGGCACAAAAAAATACAAACTAAATGGAATTCAAGTAATTGAACCGAAGTTGTCAATTTCTTGTTTAAAAAACATTATTTTCATTAGTCACTCAGCACTACCGTCAATTGAGTTGTTCTATCTCTCTAACCGAACACTAGGCCTAGTATGTGACAGTACAGCTCTTTATCACATTTGTCCCAGGGCCACCGACCATTCATCCACTGCTCTGAGTCTTTGAGTCCCTGTGGCCCACTGGGAACAAACTGGTTAAGTCAACATTGTTTCAATGTAATTTGGCAACATATTGTGATGTTGAATCTACAGCAAAAATACATTGCATTTGAAAAAAGTTATCACTGTTGTTTGAGGGTAAAATTTCAACCACAGGGTTGTTATCATGGTAACCAATCTTCAGCATATCCAAACCTTTAAAAAATATGTTGAATCAGTACCTTTGAAACAACGTGAGATCTTCAAACTAAAAGCCACTATAATAAAAAAACAATAGGCTGGGCAGCACCTCCTACTGGAGAGTTGATCTATCTACAGCTATCCCTTCAGTCTCCCATTCAGGGTTTTAACCAAGCCCTGCTTGGCTCTGATATTTGCCACTGACTATAACCAATGATTGTTGAGAAATCACCACTTAAGAGATTCACTGTTGCTATCAAAGTCATTCCAAAGGGTAGGTTCAAAAGAGCAAATTAAATGTAACCATGCTTTATCAATCATATATCATCAATGATGCAATTTAATAAATGTTGGATTCACATCTCAATCTCAACCAAACATTTATAGAATAGGATTCAATCAAATCAAACTGTGCTTAAAGTGCATTTAAAGTTTGATCTGATTCCGTCCTATACTTTCATTTAGATTTTTAGTTGAAATGGAAACGTGACTCCAACATATCAATTATTAATTTGTAGACAAACTGGAATTAAAGCCAGACACAGTGGCACAGAGGGAGCTATCCAAGCAGCAAAAAAAAACTCTCTTTCAAATGTTGATATTTGGTTGCTTTGACAACCAAACACAATTCAATATCACTTTTGCAATACGGTAAATAGCCTATTAATGTTGTCGACAAGTTGAATTCAGGTCTCCATCTCAACCAAAAATACAAACGTAGGAAATAAAATAATAAGATTAAACCAGTGGCTCAGATCTAACTATCCAAGCAGTAAATACATATGCTTTAAATGATCATATTTGGTTGTGTTGTCAACCAAACACAATAAAATGTTAAGACCATTTTACAAACTAATGTAACAGTATTTATTGAACCTTAAACTGAGTAACACATCCATGGCCACTTTGAGGTTACTGTAACAATAAATGTCTTCTTATGGAATTGCAGGTCGGTGGAAATCTTCACAATTGTTATAATAATCTGCACATAATCTCAAACGGCATTGATCAACTGCACCATGTACTTTAATGTAATCTCAACTGCAATCCAGATCATTTGGTTGTGCTATTAGATGAAGCACAGCAATAACACATTGTTGGTGTATAAATAAACAAAACATCTGACATTGATTATCCATTGGAATTTGGTTGTGCTTTTAGATGGTTGAAAGCATAGTGATAACACATTGGGAATTTAACAAACTTTTTGAGTGGGTGAAAATAGGTTAGTATCTCAGTGATCAACGTATCTACCAAATATTACCCAATTCTCAGTGGGTGATTCAATCGGTGCGTTTGTTCCAGTTGCATCTCACATGGTCATAGTCCTCCCATCGGGCAGTATGCCTCAGTGATCTGTGTTGATAAAGAGCTCTCCAGCATGCTCTCCAGCACTAGCCTTTCATTCTGTATACTCCACTACACACAGTCGCAGACTTACCATTACACAGAAGAGGCAATTGCCTCAGGCCTCACATCATCAAGGGGCCTCGTGAGATGGGCATTAAAAAAATATATAGTACAAGTAATCGAGTTCCAGTGCATTGTTTCACGTGATATGATTGCAAACGTGACTTTAATTGAAATTATGATGCAGCAATTAGGCGTTTTCAGAGTGGGGCAGAGATAAGAAAAAGAAAGAAAGAAGATTTCATTTTAACAGAACAATTACTTAAGTTAACGCATTTTTTCTGCTGATAATACTGCCATCGTCGTCGAGGCAGAGGACATGTATGTGTAGCCCATGTATCTGATGCTGTCTGGACCAAAAGAGTGCGGCATGTCATACTATTTCTGGCCAGACAACATCAGATACATGGGCTACATATAGCAAGACAGACGGTGCATTCTCAAGTGAGAGAGTTTCAGCTACTTGCGAATTAAAGGAAAGTTGTTGGGTGCAAAGTGCATTGCTCGGGTGCTGGAATTGTTTTGGATGAATGTGCGACGATAACCTACTTTTTGAAGTGATTTGTTTGACTATCAAATGAAAATATCATGACTGGTTGTATTCATGGCACATTAAAAGCTAATCCATTTTTTACAGTTAAATAACAAGCCTTTACTATAACCCCCCCCAAATATGAGGGAGGGGGACCTCAGACTGGCCTCTGCTTGGGGCCTTCAAATCACTAAGTCTGCCCCTGACTACACAGAGACAAGAGTGCACTGGAAAGAAGGAGAGCTACTATATCAAAACCCAGAGAGAGGGAGTGGTGGGTGGTGCTTATATTCGTCCTATTTCACACATGTACAAGTGTTCAACAGTGCATGTGTGAATTGGAAATGTGTTTATTTGCATATCCCAATCCTCCCTGAGATACCGTCAGAGAGTGGGGACACAGCCAGAGTCTGACATTATCAACGGCGACCTTGGTCCAATTACAGTTAAGTGCCATGCTCAAGGGCACATCGACTGAAGATAGCAGGAGAAAAACAGACAAACAAACAAACACCCTCCATCTAAACTTATCTTAGCCCTCCAGCGCAGGGCTGACAAAGCTCACACATTTTAAAGTCTGAATATTCTATCCTAATAAATTAGGTGTTGGAGTTTAGTAAATTAGGTGTTAGTTTGGAGGAAGGGCAAAAGAATAAGCAAGTAAAATAATCCATTACCATTTGTGTCTGTGGTAAGCCTAAAACTAATCATGACCCATTTTCTTAGGCTGATGATTTACATAAGCCCAAAAAAGTTGAGTCAGAAAAACAAATAATGGAATAGCTGGTTTACCTAGACGTAAACAGTAGAATGCAACATCAGATATTCTAAATTTCCAACTATACATCCTGAAGCCCATTCTGACTTCCAATTACTTATACAACTGTGAGCAAGTCTTGGCACCGACCACCTTTGACTATCATTAAAGGTCCAATGCAGCTGTTTTTATCTCAATATAAAATCATTTCTGGGTAACAATTAAGTACCTTGCTGTGATTGTTTCAATTAAAATGGTCAAAAAGAAACAAAAGTAGCTTCTTAGCTAACAGCACTTTCTCAAGCAAGAATTTTGCTAGGACTGTCTGGGAGTGGTTTGAGTGAGAAAGGGAAAACAGAAAATTAGCTGTTATTGGCAGAAAGGTTTGGAACTATTTCTTATTGGTCAATTAACTAATTTACTGCATAATGTCACCATGGAAGCCCAAAACTCCACCCCACCAAAACAGGCTGAAGTTTTTCTTTTCAAACAGCTCTGAGAGGAATAGGTCCATTCTTTTCCACTGTCTCAGCGCCGAGGGGTTGAGCATCTTTTCAAACAGCTCTGAGAGGAATAGGTCCATTCTTTTCCACTGTCTCAGCGCCGAGGGGTTTGAGCATCTTTTTCAAACCGCTCTGGAAGGAGGTAGTAGGTCCCTTCTTTTCCACTGTCTCAGCGCCGAGGGGTTGAGCATCTTTTCAAACAGCTCTGAGAGGAAAAGGTCCATTCTTTTCCACTGTCTCAGCGCCGAGGAGTTGAGCATCTTCCAAACACTCTGGGAAGCGCACACATGATAAAGCTGTTGACATTTCTGATGGACATTTCACTACGAAACAGTGTGCTTCTGAAGAGACTGCATTTTCAGCAGCAAGCTTGTTACGTGGGTGAGTCAGTAATTCAGTGCGTCTCTGATCTTAAAGTGCTAGCGCAGTCCTGTCTTTAGTTTGGATATCAAAAGCCTTGTTCACATTGGCAGTTTGAAATGACTCGAATTATGTTTTTTTTTGTTATTAAATATTCAATTAGAATCTGTTCTTTTTTCTGCAGTCTGAACAGCACATTGAATCGGATATTTCAAGTCATATTTCAAACCACATTGGTAGGTGGTTTGAAGTCGGATACAAATCTAATTCCTGGCCATGCGACTTACTTGCTCTCAAGTGGTTTTTAGACTTATTTGGCATATCTTGTTGCTTGCTAGCTACTCTGTTGACAGTTTAACAATACCATGTGGTAGTCAGCTACCTTGTTAATTGTTTACAGACAAATTTGTGAATATGCTAGAAAGCTAAACAGCTACCTACTGTTGACTGCTGTGGCTAGCCAAAAATTACTAATTTTAAAAGTTGATTGGCTGATCTTAAAGGCTGATCTTATCCTTTGAGGCTTTAGAATTGTTCTTACACTATGATTTTGAAGATTAAAAGCAACTGGAAAACCTTCCTGGCATGCATTGCTGTCACCTTAGCTTGCTACATAAGTTCTGCATGTAGGAAGCACGAGCACTACCAGCAATCAGCCTACACCACTGTGCACACACCCGCAGTTAGTATGTCAACTAGTGTAGGTATGTCAGCGAATGACTTCTATCTGAACACACACAAATCCAGTTTCGTCACTTGTAACTTGCTGTTTGGACAGTCACTATTCAAAACTGACTTGAAAAACAAAACTGATTTGGTCATTAAGGCCTGCAGTGTGAACACGACAAGAGATGAAATTATCAGGGCCCAGATAATTGAAAGAATCGCAAGCTCACTTGTTTGGGAGAGGCTTCTCCTTGAAGATGATTATCTGACTTTAGCAAAACCTGTAGTCAAAGCTTTCCAAGTGAAATCAGCAGCTCACTATGCAACTAACATCTCTGAGGCACAGACACATGATTTCAGTGCTGTTTAAGCTGTGCAGGAGTCTCAGTTTTCAGACTGTAGCTGTCACTCAGATAGTGACATGAGTGACTCAGTGCAGTTAATGAGACCCTAGACACGACAACGGTGTGCCAACTGTGGTTCCAATAGACACAATGGGCTCCGGAGTGGTGCAGCGGTCTAAGGCACTGCATCTCAGTATAAGAGGCATCACTACAGTCCCTGGTTCAAATCCAGGCTGTATCACATCGGGCTGTGATTGGGAGTCCTATGGGCGGCGCACAATTGGCCCGGGTTTGGCCGGGGTAGGCCGTCATTGTAAATAAGAATTTGTTCTTATCTGACTTGACTAGTTAAATTTAAAAAAAAATGTGCGTACCCCTTACTGCCCCGCTCATCTGTAGACAATGTCCAGAAACCAAACCATTTTGCAAAGTGGCCTAATTTCTGGGAACGACAGGTTACGACACCCGACTGTGCACATGCTGTACACTCTCTCAAATAACTGCTGATCAACACCATCATGCTGTAAACGCTAGACCCACTCCAATTTGCATACCGCCCCACAGATGACGCAATCTCAATCGCACTCCACACTGATCTTTCTGACCTGTACAAAAGGAACACCTATGTGAGAATGCTGTTCATTGACTACAGCTCAGTGTTCAACACCATAGTGCCCACAAAACCCCTCACTAAGCTAAGGACCCTGGGACTAAACACCTCCCTCTGCAACTGGATCCTGGACTTCCTGATGGGCCGCCCCAGGTGGTAAAGGTAGGCAACAACACATCTGCCACGCTGATCCTCAACGCTGGGGCCCCTCAGGGGTGCGTGCTTAGTCCCCTCCTGTACTCCCTGTTCCCTGTCTAGTGGTTAGGATTCATCACGCTCATCGCCGCGGCCTGGGTTCGATTCCCAGTCAGGGAACTACTCTTTGGGCTCCCGAGTGGCGCAGCGGTCAAAGGCACTGCATCTAAGTGCAAGAGGCATCACTATAGTCCCTGGTACAGGGATCACATCTGACCATCATTGGGAGTCCCATAGGGCGGTACACAATTGGCCCAGCGTCGTCCGGTAGGGGCGGTACACAATTGGCCCAGCGTCGTCCGGTAGGCCGTCATCGTAAATAATAATAAACTGACTGGCCTAGTTAAATAACTGACTTGCCAAGTACGACTCCAACAGCATCATTAAGTCCTGGTCAGTCCCTGGATGGGAGACCAGATGCTGCTGGAAGTGGTGTTGGAGCGCCAGTAGGAGGCACTCTTTCCTCTGGTCTAAAAAATATCCCAATGCACCAGGGCAATGATTGGGGACACTGCCCTGTGTAGGGTGCCGTCTTTCGGGTAGGACGTTAAACGGGTGTCCTGACTCTCGGAGGTCATTAAAGATCCCATGGCACTTATCGTAATAGTAGGGGTGTTAACCCCGGTGTCCTGGCTAAATTCCCAAGCTGTCCCTCATACCATCATGGTCACCTAATCATCCCCAGCTTACAATTGGCTCATTCAACCCCCTCCTCTCCCCTGTAACTATTCCCCAGGTCGTTGCTGTAAATGAGAATGTGTTCTCAGTCAATTTACCTGGTAAAATAAAAAAAAATGTTTGCAACGCGTGGTAGGCCTGATTACCAACAACGATGAGACAGCCTATAGGGAGGAGGTCAGAGATCTGGCAGTGTGGTGTCAGGACAACAACCCCTCCCTCAATGTGAGCAAGACAAAGGAGCTGATCGTGAACTATAGGAAAAGGAGGGCCAAACAGGCCCCCATTAACATCGACGGGGCTGAAGTGGAGCGGGTTGAGAGTTTCAAGTTCCTTGGTGTCCACATCACCAACAAACTATCATGATCCAAACACACCAAGACAGTTGTGAAGAGGGCACGACAACACCTTTTCCCGCTCAGTACACTGAAAAGATTTGGCATGGGTCCCCAGATCCTCAAAAAGTTCTACAGCTGCACCATCAAGAGCATCCTGACCGGTTGCATCACCGCCTGGTATGGCAATTGCTCGGGCATCTGACCATAAGGCGCTACAGAGGGTAGTGCATACAACCCAGTACATCCCTGGGGCCAAGCTTCCTGACATCCAGGACCTATATACTAGGCGGTGCCAGTGGAAGGCCCCAAAAATGGTTAAAGACTCCAGCAACCCAAGTCATAGACTGTTCTCTCTGCTATCGCACGGCAAGTGGTACCGGAGCGCTAAGTCTAGGACCAAAAGGCTCCTTCACAGCTTCTACCCCCAAGCCATTAGACTGCTGAACAATAATCAAATGGCCACCTGGACTATTTATATTGACCCCCCCCCCCTTTTTTTTTCACAATGTTGCTCCTCGCTGTTTATTATCTATGCACAGTCACTTTACACATTACCTTGACTTACCTGTACCCCCACACATTGACTGTACCGGTACCCCCTGTATATAGCCTCGTTATTGTTATGTCATTTTCTTGTTACTTTTTATTAAATGTTTTATTTATTAAATATTTTCTTAACACTATTTCTTGAGCTGAATTGTTGGTTAAAGGCTTGTAAGTAAGCATTTCACAGTAAGGTCTACACCTGTTGAGAGCTCACTTAGTTCAGGTTTTCTCCTTCACCGAATCCTTGTCGCAAACTCTGCTGCACTACAGAGCTGCTCACCACTCCCCCAACGGAGTCTCTCCTGCCAAGCTGAGGCTAGGACGTGAACGTAAGCTGTCCTTACACAGGCTTCATCCCTCTGTTGGCAACCCGATAGCCTCGAAAGTCAGCACTGATTGTTTTGTGTAGTTATCTGAAGTCATAGTTGATTTGGTTGATCTATTTCCATTGTATGTGAGATGCTAACACTTAGCTCTAAGCAGGGCTCACTTCCTGAATCCTAGCTCGTGTTTGGGCATACACAGGCTAATTGGTTTCCCGCACACTAAGTATACGTTACACAGAAGTTTAGATCCCTAAGGCACTGATCAGATCTGATGTCCCAATCCCTTTCCTCAAGATGGAGGAGGATGTCCAATGCACTTAATTCCCGGCAACTAGCTGGAGACTCTCTAATAATAGCTTTGCATTTACAAGGCACTGTGAAATCATTTTGTAAGAAGATAAAAGTCAAAGAGATGTCATCTGTGTGATTGTGAGCATGACACTGGGCCTGGTGAGAGGAGGAGACCTCCTGGGCTCCACATGATAGATCCTTTCTGATCTCTTTCACAAGGAACACTGATGATGAAAAGAGCTGTAGAGGCTGGATTGGTGACTCAATTTTCCAAAAGTACATAATTGAATGAGAAACCTTTTCAAGTGGAGATGAGGGGTGTTTCTGAGGGAGAGGACACCCACTCCAGTCTGTGTACCTTTGCAAAAAAAAATAAAAAGGTGTGTAGTGTGTATATATATATATATATACATACATACACATTTGAAGTCGGAAGTTTACATACACTTAGGTTGGAGTCATTAAAACTAGTTTTTCAACCACTCCACAAATATCTTGTTAACAAACTATAGTTTTGGCAAGTCGGTTAAGACATCTCCTTTGTGCATGACAAGTAATTTTTCCAACAATTGTTTAGACAGATATTTCACTGTATCACAATTCCAGTGGGTCAGAAGTTTACATACACTAAGTTGACTGCCTTTAAACAGCTTGGAAAATTCCAGAATATGATGTCATGGCTTTAGAAGCTTCTGATAGGCTAATTAACATAATTTCAGTCAATTGGAGGTGTACCTGTGGATGTATTTCAAGGCCTACCTTCAAACTCAGTGGCTCTTTGCTTGACATCATGTCAAAATAAATCAGCCAAGAACTCAGGAAAATAATTGTAGACCTCCACAAGTCTGGTTCATCCTTGGGAGCAATTTCCAAATGCCTGAAGGTACCACGTTCATCTGTACAAACAATAGTACGCAAGTATAAACACCATGGGACCACGCAGCCGCCATACCGCTCAGGAAGGAGATGCGTTCTGTCTCCTAGAAATGAATGTACTTTGATGCGAAAAGTGCAAATCAATCCCAGAACAACAGCAAAGGACCTTGTGAAGATGCTGGAGGAAACGGGTACAAAAGTATCCATATCCACAGTAAAATGAGTCCTATATCAACAACCTGAAAGGCCGCTCAGCAAGGAGGAAGCCACTGCTCCAAAACCGCCATAAAAAAAGCCAGACTATGGTTTGCAACTGTACATGGGGACAAAGATCATACTTTTTGGAAATGAAAAGTCCTCTGGTCTGATGAAACAAAAATAGAACTGTTTGGCCATAATGACCATCGTTATATTTGGAGGAAAAGGGGGGAGGCTTGCAAGCCGAAGAACACCATCCCAACCGTGAAGCACAGGGGTGGCAGTATCATGTTGTGGGGGTGCTTTGCTGCAGGAGGGACTGGTACACTTCACAAAGTGTATGTAAACTTCCGACTTCAACTGTATGTATGAGCTGTGAAGAGGAGATTGTCGACTTCTTGTTTCATCTTCACTCCCCATTCTCTCTCCATTTAATACTAAGCACATGCATGTAAGTGGTTTAGAATAAACGCAAGACTGACAGTAGGAGAGTTGTGATAAAGGATCTCCAGAATAAAGATGGAGGTACAGAGGCAGCACGTGGTGTACAAGGAAAGGACTGCATTCCCCCTGATTGGTGAGCCATAAGGGCTGTTGTCCCTGAAAGGAAAGAGCCTGCAACCCATCACAATGCATCTGACCATTGCATAAAGGCATATACATAGATGCAATGTAGTGAAATTGGATTTACTCACCAGATCATCTCACTGTGTTCAGGCAACATGCCATGAGCCTTTAACAGTGACCTTTCTAAACGTGGCTGGATTTAATGTAGGTTATCACTTCATCTCGGAGTCTGCATAGCTGATAGGGTATTGTGACATGAGTGAATTGTGCATAAACTGTAGACATTGAGTGAAAAATTGACCTATCAGTCCTGGTATTCAAAGGGCTCTGAAGGTTTAAAAAAAGTTACTTTTCAATTAGTTTTCACCAAGAGAAACAAGCAGGGTGACTTTCAATCCACATAATTCAAAGGTAGACAAAGACCAACAGCATGTGGCCCTGGAGACAAGTAGTGGTTAAGCCGTGATCTGAAGGACAAAAATCTAACGTACAGTAGCAATTTTAAGTCCTAATGGACAGCATCCCAGCATACTTCTAGCTAAGTAATTGGTGGTTTGTGACGGGCAATTTTCAGCTGAAGGGGAAAAACATCATTACTCTGTCCATTGCAGGAGACCATTTATTAGGAATGCCACAGACTTTCATTCACCTACAGGGGCAGTGCCACTTTCTCTTTAGAAAAAGCATGTTCTGAAATATTTTGCTAATTGAAAGATTGTTTTTATTGTGTGTGTAATTAAGAGGGGATGATTGCTTTGTGAACAATTTAGACTAAATGTATTTAATGTCAACTCTTTTTTTCTGATTTAGGACTGGATTCAATCCGTATCGTGGAAATATCAGGAATATCTACATTAAAATGCAAAGGAAATTCAGCCGACACATGCAGAGTTTACCATGAATGCAGTCTCCGTGAACGCCGGAACATTGACTTTTAAATGTCAATCTACCTACAGTGGTGGGAAAAGTACCCAATTGTCATACTTGAGTAAAAGTAAAGATACCTTAATAGAAAATGAATCAAGTAAGTCACCCAGCAAAATCCTACTTTAGTAAAAGTCTAAAAGAATTTGGTTTTAAATATACGTGAGCATCAAAAGTAAGAGTAGAAATAATTTCACATTCTTTATATTAAACAAACCAGACTGCACAATTTTCTTGTTTTTTTAAAATTTACGGATAGCCAGGGGCAAACTCCAACACTCAGACTTCATTTACAAATGAAGCATTTTGTGTTTAGTGAGTCCGCCAGACCAGAGGCAGTAGGGATGACCAGGGATGTTCTCGTGAGAAGTGCTTGAATTGGACTGTTTTCCTGTCATGCTAAGCATTTGAAATGTAACAAGTACTTTTGGATGTCAGGGAGTAAAAAGTACATTATTTTCCTTAGGAATGTAGTTACGTAAAAGTTGTCAAAAATATAAATAGTTAAGTACATATACCCCAAAAAAGTACTTACTTTAAGAAAAAATACTTTAAAGTACTTTACACCACTAGCTATAACATGAATATTCCGCGATACATCTGCGATATGGATTGAATCGAGCCCGAAATCATAGAAAATACACTACTACAGTCATGGCTACTGAACCAGGTACAAGGAACACCACCAGAGACTAAACAATTACTGGAAACTGCAACAGTATGCAACTATAGCTAAAGCAGTTTACTATGAATTAAAATTGGTCCATTTCCATGAGACAAAATGATATGAATGATATAAAATGCACAGTTTTTATTGCATCATGCAATGTATGATGAATATATTGTGAAATACATGTAACTGCCAAAATAAAGGAAACACCAACATAACACCGCCAGAACAGCTTCAATGCATCTTGGCATAGATTCTACAAGTGTCTGGAACTCTATTGAAGTGATGCGACATCATTCTTCAAAAATAAATTCCATAATTTGGTGTTTTGGTGATGGAAAACACTGTCTCAGGCACCGCTCCAGAATCTCCCAGAAGTGTTTAAACTGCTAAAATGGGACAAGGACTGCCCATGGTAAGGCGTTGCTATGCTTTCTTGACATCTGCCAACCAGACAGGTCCTACAGGCCTAGGTTTGTCGCACTTGGACTTCTGTCCAGTTGGTGGTCATGTGCGGCAAAGAGGGACATACTGTAGGTAAATTGTAGTTGTTCCAGAACAGAGTAGCACGTATTGCACTTAGATGTATGTCAGTAACATGCATGTCAATCTCTCCTGGCTCAAAGTTGAGGAGAGATTGACTGCATCATTATTGGTCTTTGTGCGAGGTGTTGATGTGTTGAAGGTACTGAACTGTCTGTTCAAGCAGTTGACACACAAGACATGCAATCAGAGGTCTCTTCACAGTCCCCAGGTCCAGAACAGAAGCTGGGAAACGCACAGTATTAAATAGAGACATGGCTGCAAGGAACTCTCTGCCACCCCAGGTATCTCATGCTAGCAATAAAACCAGATTCTAAAATCCAGATAAAAGAACACCTTATGGCACAATGGGGACTGTGAAGAGAAACAGCCATTATATTTTACAATCAATCAATGAAGCTACTTCAATACAGAAATTACCATATGGATATTACAGTGGATGCAATACAGTAGAAGTATATATTTGTTTCTTAAATAATGTCCGGGAAAAGAAATMAATCTAAATGCATTTCGACCCATTCTAATGTAGGCTCCACATACATAAATATAAGTAACTTGTGATTATTTTTGGTGGGGGAAATAGATGCACCACCCCTTCCCTGGAGAAAGTAATGAATGATGCCTGCTTCCATAGATAAACACTGATTGGATGCAGACAAAGACCAGTGAAAGAGATGCATACAAAGTAAGGGCCCTCTGAATGCCTGCTAGCAAATGGAACTCTGGGTTTATCTTTTAACTATGCTTTCGTAAAAAAAAATTGGCCATTGTGTCTAAATAGATGAATTATGAAATGACATCTGACTAAACATTTCGCTATGCAGTGGTGTCCCTGGTTCCGTCTCTGTATTGATTGTGGTGGGACTGTTGACGTGACAGCACAGGGATGACAAGTTCCACATGAATGGATAGAACGACAACAAGCAAACAAGAGCCCTGCTGAATTTTTTTGTTCCCTTACCATTCCAAGAGAACATTTTCAGGATCGACTATGATTGTTTTATTTTGAAGCTGCTCAGTCACAAGAAAGACACTTACTAAACATGAAGCGCAGTTTATTTTTTAAATTCTATTTTCCTTTGAAGTCATCTGAAGCTCCAGGCTTTGTAATGGCAGAAATTCATAAATGTTGGTATTTGCTGAGCAAGCTGATGTGTTCTGTTAGTTTGAGATTCCAACAGATACATTTGGGCATCTGAAAATAGCATAAAGGTGCAACGCACTTCATCAGAGCCGCTGGCTCTAGCGACAGCCATGATTACTCCGTAGATAATTAGGTTAAATTAAGGTAGGGAAGAAAGAGTGAGAGAGAGGACTGTGGGGCTGAAACAATGTGTCCAGCAACACTAACTCAAGGCCTACTGGCAAACCAGCACATAACAGCCCTCCTATCATTGCCATTAACATTTACACTGAGCAAGCTTTCATTAAAACCTTGAGAAGTGTGAACCTCATAAAAGGGACAACATAGACAGTATCCTGTCTTCACTGACCTGTACTTCAATCCCGTATCCCAGGTAGACGGTCAGCACGTAGGTGCAGTCCGCTCCAGGGTCAGGCGACGAAGCTGAGGAATGCAGCTGTGGAATCTCAATGTGACCCTCTGGGTCAGTGAAATTCACAGTGCAGGGACCTGGCACAGAAGAGAGAGAAATACAAGTGATCCCTCTTCCCAGACGACTGATCCCTTTCTGACAGCCCATCTGTGTTTCAGTGGCCCTCTAACCCCCTCATTAACTCCCCAGGTTTTCTGCCTCACAGCCAGGGCCCGGCTATCACACGGCCCCTCAGCCATCTAGACCCACTGGACAGGACAGCCAGGCAGCACAGATCAGGTGGAGCCAGCCTTGGCATATTGGTTTGATGCATGATCAGCTTTGTGATCCTGGGTGCCGGATGAATGGGAGAAGTCACCATGGAAGGATGAGCAACACTGACTAGCCCTCTCAGATGCTGTTCCTGCCTCGCTGTACAAAACTCTGACTAAAGTCTGAGTAAACACTGTTAGTGAGAGGCAGTTAGGTTGATAGGTTAAGTGATTTGATGATTCCTGTATCAATGCTGCTTCTCCTAAGCCATCGTCATTACAGAAAAGCTGCATTTGCCAATTAGATGTAACTGGATTTACATACTTCTAGTTTCACTCTATATTTGTATGAGACCAATAGAAATAGAAGGTACCTGGTGTCTGCATGGTGGTAATGGTGGTGGTTGTGATGATGGTTGTGGTGGTGGTTCCCTCATCCACCTCTCCTGTGGATGCTGCGGTCAGTTTGGTGAGCTGAATGCCAGGGCCTGTCCTGTTCTTTACCCCTGGTTCCTCTGACTCCCCTTTCTCCACCCTCACTGAGGTGGTCAGCACAGGGGGTGCCACGGGGGTCTCCATGACAACTGCCCTCTGACTATGGAGGCTTCCATTCGGGGAGGGGGGGACATTGGATCTGCGGCCACTGACTGTAGGGGCAGTGTTTGCCACTACAGGGGTGGTCAGGGAGTCTGTGGTCACTGTCACCTTCTCTGCCTCCCTGGCCTTGTCCTCGGCTGGCTTGTCCTTCTGAGCCATGCTCACCAGTAGCCCCGGAGTTGTAGGAGCAGAGCTGGTGAGGGGGGCTGTGGCAGTAGTGGCTATGTCAGAGAAGGCAGGGGTGTCCTCATGTTGCACGAGGCGAGTCGAAGCGTCTCCCGCCTCAAGAGTGGAAACAGAACCAGGCATTGTAGGATGTCCTGCCACATCTCCATGGTCTGTGAAGAACTGCTGGTCGCCCTGGAAGTTTTTAGTGAGCAGCTGTTCATGGAGGGCGAATCCTCTGAAGACGGGCCGGTGGTTGGGGACGTTCGTGGTGGATGCTGTGGTGAAATGGTTGATCTCACTCGCTGTGTCCTGTGTGGGGGAGTGTGTGTAGGCGCCGCTGTCTGACTCCACTCTCCTCCGGACCACAGCATTGACATTTTCTAGAGAAGACAATGGACAGAAACACACAGACAACATAGAGATATTAGAGCATACCAGAAGACAACAAATACCAGAGAACATGATTCCTAAATACAACATTGCATAGAAAATAGATTTTTTTTACTGCAAAAATCTAAATTGGATACATGATATATGGCTCTGCTGTAATTGCAAAATCTGTTCTTTAGTCTAGGGCTAGGGACTGTCACTTACCAGGATCTAAGGAGCATTATGAATGGATAGGTTAAGTGCTGTGGCTAGTGAGCAAAGTGGAACAATAAAAACCCAGAATAATTAACTACCACTGTAGACATATTGTCATGAGGCCCTTTAGGAAAAACCCCTCATGATAACCCTTTGATGATTCATTTGAATACCTTTATTCCTCCTTCCTCCAATTATCCAAAGTAAAGATTTTACTCTGAATTTCTCGTGATGATTACCAAATATAATAATGGCTGAGCCGTAGAGAGTAATTATTCCCACCTGCAGCAGTTGAAATGTAATCAGGAAGCCCCGGGGTATGGGTGCTAAATTCAAGAAGGGGAGGGCTGATGATGAAAGCTCCAAATTGCTCTCATACAGTATTTCTATAAGAAGCCAAAACCAGTGTTCAGTGTACTTGCTCTCAAGAATTATAGAAGAAAATTATCGGTGCTTTTGAAAGTGGCTTTATTTTTGCCAGAATGACAACTTTAGTGTCAAAAGACACCAGAGGATGTCTCTCAGGGTGAATTATGAGCAACAACATGATTGTCTTTCATCTCTTCTACATTTATCTCCATTAGTATATGGGATGCCTTTAAATAGTTATGTGACAGATTAATAATGACAGTCCTCACTGTGAAGCCTGCAGCATGTCAGCATGAGTGTTCATTATCGAAGACAAGCGCTGCAATCACAGCCAAAAAGAGTCAAGAAAATTGAAATATTCATCTGACTTCTGGGATAAAATATTAAAAGACACAAGTTTTCTAAATGACAGACTCCAGCTGAAGGATAGGATGACTTTCAGGATGTAGATCACCCCTAGTGTGCACACACACAC
Source organism: Salvelinus sp. IW2-2015 (assembly GCF_002910315.2). Taxonomy (NCBI): domain Eukaryota; kingdom Metazoa; phylum Chordata; class Actinopteri; order Salmoniformes; family Salmonidae; genus Salvelinus; species Salvelinus sp. IW2-2015. Next base: position 51,925,585 of record NC_036860.1, on the reverse strand, counting down.
AGACACACTGCTTGATCCACACTCCTTAAAGTGATGCTCCAGTAGTTTTAAAGTAGTATTATTTCAGACAGTAGTTTTGAAACTAGTGATCATGAGCCAAAACGGGCCACCGAATTCTTTTTTTTTTGTGCAATTTGTATGATATGTTACAAATTCCAATTCATACAATACATTACGAATTTGTAAGTTCTTAAAAAATATATATTTTTACCTTTATTTAACTAGGCAAGTCAGTTAAGAACAAATTCTTATTTACAAAGACGGCCTAGGAACAGAGGGTTAACTGCCTTGTTCAGGGGCAGAACAACAGATTTTTACCTTGTCAGCTCAGGGATTAGATCCAGAAATCTTTTGGTTACTGGCCCAACACTTTAACCACTAGGCTACCTGCAGCCCGTTCTTAAAATCCTGGACTGCATATTTAACCACATGACAGAAAAATAAGTAAAACATGAAAACATACAAGCCTTGTAGTGGTAAACCACTTTGGATATTTATAAATTTGTGTTATATAGGTACTGTTATTTTCTACAAAAACAGACACAGCTGCCAAAACAACAGGCAGTATACAGGGATTGCTATGGTACAGCAGTGATAATGATGGGTTCTCTTGTTCTTTATCAGAGTAGGACCTCTGTGAATTTAAAGTTTAAGGACTTCCTAAAGCTCTCTGATGTTAAACTGCATTATTTGTCCTGGGATTTATTTACAATAATTGTCCTTGACAGTTTCATCACTTATGGTCGTGCTGTGGGGACAAATAGAGATGCAACTATTCAGTAGACTGAATGTAGGCTACAGTTTAAGTGAGTAAGGTTGTTATTATGAAGAAATTGCTAATTACACTCTGTCTAAATGTATCACAAGATGAATGGTGGTTCACCGTTTATAAATAGTAGACTACTAGGCTACATATGTAAGTCTGACATTTATGTCAAACCTCTCAATAAGCACAGTTATAGGCACACAATAAAGCAATTATTGTGGATAGTCAGATTAATATAATAGTTCGTTTAAAATGTTTACATGCTTTGCAAGACGATCGATTTCCCTAATAATCCTGTTTACATGGTCACATCTGAAATCAGGCTACTGATGGTGACTTTGATAAAAGCAGAAAATCGCCAATCCAAATAAGCATTCTACCACAGTGACCATGCTATTTTTGCGAAGACTATTTGATTCGGAGTTCGGACATATACAGTTTGTATGTGAAAACTATTTCTAAGATGCATACTTTCAGTTTTTCCAAACTCACTTCACTCGTGCATAATAGAGAGAGGCTTGTGCTACCTGGTTCTGGCACATGCCCAGAACAAATACACCACTGGATCACCGATTCAGCTGTTTACATGTCCTAATAATTCTACAGATTGCTCAGAAATCCAGGTGTTTTAATTGGCATATGCTTACTTCGATTACGACCTTACGCCGCTTAAGATAAGCAGAGTACGGTGTTTACATGACTAATGCCATACTCGGTCATAATCAGTTTAATATCAAATTATTTGTGTGCATGTAAACATACTCGGTCACTTTCCTCTCGGAAAATAAAAGAGAAACTCTTCACAGCTCTCACCATTAGATGCGTTTGGAAATAAAATAGTTTGAGGCAAAGCCATGTAAGCGAACACTTACTGAGCCCTCCAGGACTTGATTAGCAATGGTGAATAATCTCACCATAACTAAGGAGAATCCTATTTCTGTCGATAATAATGATCACAATGTCAGAGTGCAATTACATTTCTAAACAGACCCAAGCTTCCCTTCAGAGACCTAACTGCCTAATAGAATTTGCCTCTTGACACTGATGCTACTACACACTCTTACTACACACTCTTTGCCACAAAGTACTATGGATCATACTAACGCTCCCTGAGGCTGGATGGTAGTTTTAGGTTTTACAGTGAAGAGTCAATGAGGATGTTTGCACACTTTTTTGTGAGCAGGGCTGTCTGAGTCTGAAGCCTTTCACATGGAGATGTTGAATCACAGTTCTAGATCTTGGCACGATTTCTCACTCCAATCTTTTAGAAATGTATTTGCTTTGAAATTTCTCAGATGGAAAAAGATAGAGACCCAGGGGATCCAATCATCCTGGTACTGATGAGAAACATAATCTGTAACACCTTCTTTCATTCAGATGGAGTTACCAGCACTGAGACTGACACCAGATGAGGAAGGAAGGAACCAAAAACATGTTTACTCCATGTCAGTAGCACTAGGATAAACCCTTTTCACATCCAGTGGGGTGCAATCTTGAAAGTGAGACTTTTACATACCAGCAAAACAGATAAAAACAACACCTCTCACACAATAGTTAAGCCATAAGAAACACAAAGCTCTTCTTGACCCTCTAGATTGCCAATTGAACACAACTGTAACTTATCACTCAGAGAAAACTGCACCCAAGTTGAACTGTTGGCTGTGCTTTAGTTTGTTGCCTCCGCTTGCATTAATTATTGACAGAAATAGATAAGACGCACCATTCATTCATTCATTCATATGCATTATCCAGTAGTCACAGCAACTGCTGTGTATTTTGGACTACAGCAGACTAAAAAGAGATCAAACAAAGTCATTTGCCCTACATGACTTTGTGATATAGCTCTCCTTGACCTTTGACAAGCATTTCGCTACACCCGCAATAACATCTGCTAAATATGTGTATGTGACCAATAAAATGTATTTAGATTTTATTTAATGTGAGTAAAAAAAAATTACAGGTTAACACTCGCAAGGCCGCTGTGCCAGATAGAATACCAGGGCGTGTTCTCAAAGCATACGCAGACCAACTGGCAAGTGTCTTCACGGACATTTTCAATCTCCCTTTGTCCCAGTCTGAAACATGCAGGTATTACAGACTTGGTCAGGGAGAGGTAGAAAATGTCAGTGAAAGCACCCGCCAGTTGGTCAGCGCATGCTCTGAGTACGCATCCTGGTAATTGGTCTGGCTGTGTGGCCTTGTGAATGATAACCTGTTTAAATGTCCAACTCACATCTGCTACGGAGAGTGAGATCATCCAGAACTGCTGGTGCTCTCATTCATTGTTCATTGTTGCTTGCCTCAAAGCTAGGTATGTAGCTTGTCTGGTAGGCTCGGGTCACTAGGTATGTTGCTTGTCTGGTAGGCTCGGGTCACTGGGCAGCTCACAGGGTTTCCATTTGTAATCTGTGATAGTTTGCAAGCCCTGCCACATCTGACAGGCGTCAGAGCCGGCGTAGTAGGATTCGATCTTAGTCCTATATTGACGCCTTGCCTGTTTGATGGCTCGTCAGAGGTCGTAGCGGAATGTCTTCTAAGTGTCCGGGTCAGTGTTCCACTCCTTGAAAGAAGCAGCTCTTGCCTTTAGTTCAGTTTGTATGTTGCCTGTAATCCATAGCTTTTGGTTGGGATATGTAGATACGGTTACAGTGGGGGGGACGTAGTCGATGCACTTATTAATGAAGCCGGTGACGGATGTGGTAAACTCCTCAATGTTATCAGATGAATACCGGAACATATTACAGTCTGTGCTAGTGAAGCAGTCCTTTAGTTAATCATCTGTTTCATTGGACAACTTCCGTATTGAGTGCGTCACTGGTACTTCCTGTTTGAGTTTTTGCTTGTAAGCAGGAATCAGGAGGATATAATTATTGTCAGGTGCAGCAAAGAATGACCTAGCAAAGCTGCAGCTTGCTCAAAACCAAGCAGCACGCATTGCCCTTAACTGCACACACAGAACTAACATCAACAACATGCATGATGTCTTTCATGGTTGAGGAGAAATTGACTACTTCTCTTTTAGTATTTTTAAGAAACATTTGTGTGTCAAATGTTTAACCACTTGTATAATCTACTGGCATATACTTCAAAACAGACATGCATGTACATACCCCACCAGACACACCGCTATGGGTTTCTTCATGTTACCCAAACCAAAAACAGATTGATTGCGTCACTCAGATATGTATAGAGCCATAATCATCGTGGAATGCTCTGCCACCAGAGGTTACTTAAAAAACAGATTTTAAATATATATATTGTATCACAGCGCTCTTCTCCTCTTTCTAAAGATCTGATTTAACTGTACTGTATATAGGAATAATGTATATCTGACAAAAATATCTAAAGACACTGAGGCAGCAAACTTTGTGAAAATTAATATTTGTGTCATTCTCAACTTTTGGCCACGACTGTAGATTAAGCCTCGAGACAATTGAGAGATGGATTGTGTATGTGCCTTTCATTCAGAGGGTGAATGGGCAAGACAAAAGATGTAAGTGCATTTGAACGGAGTATGGTATTAGGTGCCTTGCGCACCGGTTTGTGTCAAGAACTGCAACGCTGCTGGTTTTTTCCACGCTCAACCGTTTCCCATGTGTATTAGGAATGGTCCACCACCCAAAGGACATCCAGCCAACTTGACAACTGTGGGAAGCATTGGCATCAACATGGGCTAGCATCCCTGTGGACGCTTTGAACACCTTTCAACACAGAGTGCATGCCCCGATAAATTGAGGCTGTTTGGAGGGCTAAGTAGACATCATGCAAGACTACAAATCCCTGCACGCTCCTGCACTTCATCTCTAGCTGAAATCTTTGCTAAACAGGTATTGTCAATTTAAAACTTGACAGTTCACAGAATGTAATGTAAATTGAAAGAAATTTAGCCAATTTATTAATTACTACATTTAGCTAACATTAGATAGTTAATCCAGAAATTCTTACCTTTAACTCAATTCGGCAGTCTCGTCCAGATCACCATGGTATTTGTAGTTCTTTATGATAGCCACATTAGCAGCTAATTAGCGTTTAATTTTTATGTAGGAAAATACAGGCAAAATAAATATATATATATATATATATATATATATAGTCACTTAGTCCTAGAGAGATTTATACGGTTATTAAAACGTCATGCCAGGGTAAGCCTACACGAAACGTAGCCCTTATTTTAAGTGTTTCTAGAATGAGAAAAAAGAAGAAACCCGCACACTGCTGTTGATAGTATCACTGCTCTTTAATAAGCTTTACGTATCAGCCTCACTGCCTTTGTCTAGAAAAAATGAATGGTGGAAAAATAATTGGATCCATTTCCTCGATAGGTTTTCCGACTCATACTGTGGTATTCTTTTAGGAAGGTGTTCCTAATGTTTTGTATACTCAGTCTATAACTCTTATTTTTATGTAATATCTTATATGGTTCTGTACTTTGTCATGTATTTGCACATTTTATGTGGACCCCAGGAAGAGTAGCTGCTGCAAGTGGAATTGCTAATAGGGATCCTAATAAAAAATGTAATTCTTGTCCACTGTGGGAATTGAACCCACGACCCTGACATTTTAGACTTCATGCTCTACCAACTGAGCCACACCCAATCAAGACCTGTAACTCAGAGCATGAGCCAGCAAATGGTGAAAATGAATCATTTTACCTAGGCAATTTCAACTCACTGAACAAAGCCACTGATAAAATTGCTCTAATGACATGATCATTGCCTTCAAAGAATTCAAAAAGTGAATTCCATGGAACATATTGAACTGGATAATTTAGCAATCCCACAATGCTGAATGCTGGCCTGAATTGCTGGTGTATCCATGTGCAAACACACAAGGATCCAGAGAGTGTTTTGACACCTTAATTAGCTTGTGCTCTGTGGGTGACAGTTTGTTTTAACGAGGCGGGAGAGCTGTGAGCACACTTCACATGGGGAGAGATGAAAGGATGGAGTTGACACAGACAGCAAATGAGTTAGATATCCCAGAGCCAGGGCTGCTTTGAAGCCATGGCACCCCACAAGGCAGCAATGTAAGCCACAGAGCTGCATATACTGAAAGAAAGGCAAATCTCTAGTGGAGCGTATTTCAGCCATGCAACCTGGGACCTCGAAAGCATGAATCTGTGATGCAATGATAAATATAATATTGTACACTGTGCAAGTGAAGTACAGCAGATACACCACCTTCTAACTTGTTTTGAAGATTGGATTTCTTTACAAATGTTTGACAATACTACATTTGACATAGCTGGTCAAATTGAGTAACTTTGTTAAGTCTATAAACAAGTTTTTGATGGGCTCAAAGAAATGAGCTGGACTATAACGCTTGCCTAAAATACAGTATGTCCAAATGGAGTCAAGCATCACTGGAACGATGTAGTGGCAGTGTAGAGTAAACAACCACCAATTCTCTTTTCATCTGTCTCTTTGCTAACTCTCTCTCTGCCCCAAAACATATAGAGTTGCAGATGCATTATTAATGCTCCATTAAATTGTTATGCTTGTGTATTCCACAAAAACAATTTTGACAGTATTGATCATGAGGTTCCCAGCTAGCACATTTGGCTTCTAGAAAGTTGTTGTAACTTAAGTTTTTGGTTTCCTATTGATTCTGGGAACGAAGCCATACATTTCCAGACCGTTAAAACTGAACATTTTCTAAATGATCTGAAAACAGAAGTGAACATTTTGCCTGTTCTGGGAATGTACATTTTTAGGTTGCAGGGAGGTTCTGAGAACGTTTTTCTATGGTTCGCTGAAAGTTCTCCTGGGAGGTTTTATTAATGTTCTGAGATCAGAAATGCTATGTTATTTAAAGGTAATTAAATAACTTTCTGACAACACTGCTAGCCTAGGTTAACTGTTCTGAACTTCAAGCACATTAAATCATGCGAACACATTCCTTTTTTATTATGGCATGACAACAGTGAGATTCAAATCCAAGATTATCTACTCTCTATCCATGAGATTAGTCCACTGCACCACCAGGATGGAGCTCCCATGCCGTGTTTTTTTAACTCATAAAGAAGCTGTTCATTTTAGTTTATGCAAACAGACCCTATTTCAAAGGAAACAAACACTCATTAAGATCAGATGTGGCCAATTAGTGGGTGCGCCAAAACACCTGAACACACTAAACAAGATAGAGGAAAGAGAATGTTTTGTTGATGCTGAGAACGGAACGAATATGTTTTTAAATAACATTCTTACAACGTTACTAATGTTTTCTTGTGGTTTTTAATGATCAAAAAAAATAGAACAATGAAGAAAGTGGCAGAAAACGTTATGCTGAATTACTGAAATCCCACAGAAGAATATTGTTTCTTGACATTCTCTGAACAATTTGAAAACATTACTTGAAATAGAAACATGAGGAAAATTGCAGAAAACATTGAGCTGAAGTACTGAAACAGGATCAGTGTAGTGGAGGTGTGTACCATGGTGGCGGTGGGGTTATAGTATGGGCAGGCATAAGCTTCGGACAACGAACACAATTGCATTTTATTGATGACAATTTGAATGTGACGAGATCCTGAAGGCCCATTGTCATGCCATTCATCCGCCACCATAACGTCATGTTTCATAATGATAATGCACGGCCCCATGTCGCAAGGATCTGTACACAATTCCTGGAAGCTGAACATTTTCCAGGTCTTCCATGGCCTTCATACTCACCAGACATGTCACCCATTGAGCATGTTTGAGGTGCTCTGGATCGACGTGTACGACAGCGTGTTCCAGTTCCCGCCAATATCCAGCAACTTCGCASAGCCATTGAAGAGGAGTGGGACAACATTCCACAGATTACAATCAAATGCCTAATCAATTCTATGCAAAGGAGATGTGTTGCGCTGCATGAGTTAAATGGTGGTCACACCAGATACTGACTGGTTTTCTGATCCATGCTCCTACCTTAAAAAAAAAAGTTATCTGTGACCAACAGATGCATATCTGTATTCCCAGTCATGTGAAATCCATCAAATTCATTAAAATTGACTGATTTCCTTATATGTACTGTAACTAAATGTTGTGTTTATATTTTGATGTGCACCAGATTCATTCACTTAGACATGAACATGCCATTTTGGGTGACAGAGCTCATTAGAATAATACCCAGCGTGCTGTGCAACCGTACATTTGTACATTTACATTTTGGTCATTTAGCAGACACTTTTATCAAGAGTGACTTCAGTCATTGCATTCAAGTAAGGTAGATAAACCACCACAAGTAAAAAAAWATATATATATAACGTTAATATAACCGTTACTGAGAATGTCGTTATAGTTAAACTGATCTGTTGGTTAGTTATTGTGCTTTAAGTCTTGCTGGTTTAGGAGATGGAGAAGAAGCTCATTGGTTGTTAATTGAAAATACAACTTTTGAATGTGAGGAAGTGCATTGTTCATATACTAGTTGAGTAAAGAGTTGCTCAGTTGGTAGAGCATGGCATTTGCAATGCCATGGATGCGGGTTTGATTCCCACTGGGGACCAGTACAAAAATGTATGCACTCACTACTGTAAATTGCTCTGGATGAGAGTCTGTTAAATGACTAAAATGTTATATTTTTTTGGAGGTACTTGTTCTAATCAAATTGATACATGATTACCTGAAAACATTTTGTCAATCTGACATAATAATTTCTAATTATTATTTCTCAATTCAATAGTCTTTCAATAGCACAATTCAATTAAGTAGATCCAAATACATGTTTTGTGTACTTAATTCTTTCTGCCCCGAGGCCAGATGTTCACCCTTGAAATCTAATTTTCTTTCATTTGATCCTGAAATGACTTCCATACCAGGAAACACATTCATACATTGCAAATGAGAAATTGAATCAAAATTAGCTCTGCAAATCAGATTGGTCTCAGCAGCACTGCCTCCCCCATCATTCCCAGACAGTAGGCATATATGTCATTGTAGCATTTGCTGAAGCAAAGAGGCAGAGTGCTTTTACCACTGCCATGGTGTGTGCAGTAATAAAAGTTTGATTGCACCATTCAAGAGGCAGAGTAAACAATTTCTTTACAAAGACTCTATCCGGCTGACAGAGAGCTGACACATAGCGTTACATTTTACCGACAGACTCAACAGTCATTAATCTTCCTGGGTGACAGAAGAAATTCAAAGGCCTTTTGATGTTCCGAGATGGAAGGGGAACATTTCCTTGTAGCCTTATTATGTCACAACAGGAGCAGCCCAAGCTGCTCTTAAAAGCAAACTAAACACATTTGACATCTCACACAAACTAGGAGAGGATAAAAGATGTAAAGGAAGATCTCCATAAAGTATCACTGAATACATCAGCCTCCCTCCCTCCTACAACCCAAGTCACATAGTTAGCATAGGTAGTATCTATGGGAAAGGATGAAGCTAAATGAATATTTCTGAAATGATTGCAAGCTGAAACTGAAAACTATGTGAGAGGCATTCGTTATTTTGTTTTTCCATAATCATCTCTCTTTCTGAATTGGAGTGTCATGTAGCTAATGATCAGAGCATTGCAGTAAAAGACTGCACCTTTTCAAATCTCTTCAAATATTTATCTTGCTCTCTTTCTCCTGATTTCTCGCTCTCTTTCTCTCTACCCGGTCTTCCCCACACATCTCTCCCTCTCTATTTCTCACTCTCTGTGTGAACAGAAGGTACATGGAGAGAGGCCAATCACCGTGCAGCCCCTACCCTTCAGTGTTTATATTGAGTGAGAGCGCTGAGGGGAGAGCGCTGAGGGGAGAGTAGGAGTTGAGCCTCAGGTTAAACTAATAGGGTTTCTCATGCTCGGATCAATGATCAGGGAAACATTACCCAGTGAGGACAGGCTGGAGACCTCACCATGGTGATTATAGACAAGTCATAGGTGCTTTGCTAACTGATGCTATTCACAAGTGTTAAGATCCTAACGGGATGTTTAAAACAGTTGTTTCATGCCATACATAGCTTACAATGTTCTCAATCCACTATCAACCCAGTATCAGAGCAGAGATACATTGCAAAATGAGCAGCTGTAAAATGACGCACAATACTAAGTAACCTCTCAGTGACTTCTATCTTTGCATATGGTGCGTGTGAGTAGTGATCCATGGTGGTGGTTTTAGTTAAGGAGAGTATGGCTCATTACGTCCATCTTCTATACCCTGTTTAGCATTGTCCTCCAGGTCCAGACTTAGTGATTTGAAGGCCCCAGTGAGAAGCCAGTTTTATGGGTTTTATAGAAAAGACTTGTAATTTAACTGTGAAAAGGTATTACCTTTTAATGTTCAATGAACATGTGGAATGAACACAACCATCTAATATTCCAAAATCTGCATCTTTTCCTACCAGTGGTTTGTTTCCACCAAACGGACTTGTTGCAGATAAAAATCAGTGTTTGATGACGTAGTGCACACAAAATGTGCTTTTTCACTTATGTTTTCATGTACCGAATAAAAATCTAAAGTTCAATGTGTTACCATTGCATGTTCTACTCTACTGGTAGTTTTGTCAACAATAACTATTGCTTACTCTGGTCTTGGCACGTGTGCGCTAGCCAACAGCTCTCAGGTAGKCTACAGTGCAGGTAGGGTAGTCTACATGATGAGGGTTTATTATGGATAAGCGAGAATATTTGTATTTTTCAYACAGCAGTTAAGCATCGATCATCATGTCACCAGAATAAGACCCTTGATATTTATTGGAAAGGAGCATCAAACTCATCACAGTGCATTTTKACCACCCTGTGAAGTTCATCATAACTTATTGCATCTGTAGCCTAATAAACTGCATGGTTTCTCAAGTCGTAGTGGGAGGACCACACACCATATCCTCGCGTGACTCCAAGTTCACTTCGACATGTTAGTATTATATAAATATTTGCGCATAAATGTGTTTCCACTGCCATTTCTCTCATAATACATTTTACTGACACAAAAATATCCCACCATGTCAAACAAATGATCTATAGGCATTTATAAACTTCCAAGATCCAAGATCTCACGATACATGACCCCATCCATCCTCCCCTTAATACGGTGCAGTCATCCTGTCCCCTTTGCAGAAAAGCATCCCCAAAGAATGATGTTTCCACCTCCATGCTTCACGGTTGGGYTGGTGTTCTTGGGGTTGTACTCATCCTTCTTCTTCCTCCAAACACAGCGAGTGGAGTTTAGACCAAAAAGCTCTATTTTTGTCTCATCAGACCACATGACCTTCTCCCATTCCTCCTCTGGATCATCCAGATGGTCATTGGCAAACTTCAGACGGGCCTGGACATGCGCTGGCTTGAGCAGGGGGACCTTGCGTGCGCTGSAGGATTTTAATCCATGACGGCGTAGTGTGTTACTAATGGTTTTCTTTGAGACTGTGGTCCCAGCTCTCTTCAGGTCATTGACCAGGTCCTGCCGTGTAGTTCTGGGCTGATCCCTCACCTTCCTCATGATCATTGATGCCCCACGAGGTGAGATCTTGCATGGAGCCCCAGACCGAGGGTGATTGACCGTCATCTTGAACTTCTTCTATTTTCTAATAATTGCGCCAACAGTTGTTGCCTTCTCACCAAGCTGCTTGCCTATTGTCCTGTAGCCCATCCCAGCCTTGTGCAGGTCTACAATTTTATCCCTGATGTCCTTACACAGCTCTCTGGTCTTGGCCATTGTGGAGAGGTTGGAGTCTGTTTTATTGAGTGTGTGGACAGGTGTCTTTTATACAGGTAACGAGTTCAAAGAGGTGCAGTTAATACAGGTAATGAGTGGAGAACAGGAGGGCTTCTTAAAGAAAAACTAACAGGTCTGTGAGAGCCGGAATTCTTACTGGTTGGTAGGTGTTCAAATACTTATGTCATGCAATAAAATGCTAATGCAATAAAATAAAAATGCAATAAAAATCATACAATGTGATTTTCTGGATTTTTGTTTTTAGATTCCGTCTCTCACAGTTGAAGTGTCCCTATGATAAAAAATMACAGACCTCTACATGCTTTGTAAGTAGGAAAACCTGCAAAATCGGCAGTGTATCAAATACTTGTTCTCCCCACTGTATGTGGCAGGGTCTACAGATAATCACGGATTACAAAGACAAAACAAGCACCGTTGCGGACATCAACATCATGCTCCCAGACAAATTAAACAACTTCTTTGAGCGCTTTGAGGACAATACAGTGCCACTGACACGGCCTGCTACCAAAGACATTGAGCTCTCCTTTTTAAAACATTTAAACGTGTTAACCCTCGCAAGGCTGCCGGCCCTGATGGCATCCCTAGCCGCGTACTCAGAGCATGCGCAGATCAGCAGGCTGGTGTGTTTACGGACATATTCAATCAATCCCTGTCCCAACATAATTGCAAAAGGGTTTTATAATGATCAATTAGCCTTTTAAAATTATAAACTTGGATTAGCTAAAACAACATGGCATTGGAACACAGGAGTGATGGTTGCTGATAATGGGCCTCTGTACGCCTATGATATTCCATAAAAAATCTGCCGTTTACAGCTACGATAGTCATTTACAACATTAAAAATGTCTACACTGTATTTTTGATCAATTTGATGTTATTTTAATGGACAAAAATGTTTCTTTCAAAAACAAGGACATTTCTAAGTGACCCCACATTTTTGAACGGTAGTGTATATACTGTATAGTATATACTTTACTATCTCTTCTTTTCTATATGTTGCATCTTAGCCGCTCTGTCACTGCTCATCCATATATTTTATGCTTATATATTCTCATCCCATTCCTTTACTAAATTGTGTGTATTAGGTTTTGTTGTGGAATTTGTTAGATATTACCTGTTAGATACTGCTGCACTTTCGGATCTAGAAGCATAACCATTTTGCTACATTCGCAATAACATCTGCTAACCATGTGTATGTGACCAATAAAATCTGATTTGATTTGATTTCTAGCATCGAAACAATGCACTGTGCACCTGCCAACTTTTCTTCAATTCGCAAGTGGCTGAAACTATCTCACCGGAGAAAGCATCCAAGTGAACGTAAAAGCGCCCCACTGTCTTAGTATATGTAGCCTATGTACCTGATGCTGTCTGACCAAAAATAATATGACATGCCATCCTCTTTTTGAACAGACAGCATCAGATACATGGGCTACACATYCAGTGCCTTCAGAATGTACTCACATCCCTTCATTTTTCCCACATTTTGTTGTGTTACAGCCTGAAAATGAAATGTATTACATTGAGATTGTATGTCACTGGTCTACACACAATACACAATAATGTCAAAGTGGAATTAGGTTTTTGTAATTTATTCAAACCCTTTGTTATGCCAAGCTTAAATAAATTCAGGACTACACATTTGCTAAACAAGTCAAATAATAAGTTGCATGAACTCACTCTGTGTGCAATAATAGTGTTTAACATGATTTTTGAATGACTACCTCATCTCTGTACACATTACAGTGCCTTCAGAAAATATTCACACACCTTGACTTTTTCCAAATTTTGTTGTGTTACAAAACGGGATTAAAATGTATTTAATTCTCTTTTTTTGTCAATGATCTACACAAAATACTTAAAGTGGAAGAAAACTTCTAACATTTGTCAAACATTTATGAAAAATACACAAATGTATCTTGATTAGATAAGTATTCAACCTCCTGAGTCAATACATATTATAATCACCTTTGGCAGTGATTACAGCTGTGAGTCTTGCTGGGTAAGTCTCTAAGAATATTCCACACCTGAACTGTGCGATATTTGCCCATTATTCTTTTCAAAATCATTCAAGCTCTGTCACATTAGTTGTTGATAATTGGTAGACAACAATTTTCAGGTCTTGCCACAGATTGCCAGCAGATTTAAGTCAAAACTGTAACTCAGACACTCAGGAACATTCACTGTCTCCTTGGTAAGCAACTCCAGTGTAGATTTGGCCTCGTGTTTTAGCTTATTGTCCTGCTGACAGGTGAATGTATCACCCAGTGTGTCACCTGTGCTCCCTCTCCGGCCTCTAGGTCACCAGGCTGCTCGTTAGGGCGCACACATCTCACCAGCGATACGCGCATAATGACACTCACCTGGACTCCATCACCTCCTTGATTACCTGCCCTTTATACACTGCTCAAAAAAATAAAGGGAACACTAAAATAACACATCCTAGATCTGAATGAATGAAATATTCTTATTAAATACTTTTTTCTTTACATAGTTGAACGTGCTGACAACAAAATCACACAAAAATGATCAATGTATATCAAATTTATCAACCCATGGAGGTCTGGATTTGGAGTCACACRCAAAATTYAAGTGGAAAACCACACTACAGGCTGATCCAACTTTGATGTAATGTCCTTAAAACAAGTCAAAATGAGGCTCAGTAGTGTGTGTGGCCTCCACGTGCCTGTWTGACCTCCCTACAACGCCTGGGCATGCTCCTGATGAGGAGGACAGTCTGTGGTGCAACGTGGCGTTGGTGGATGGAGCGAGACATGATGTCCCAGATGTGCTCAATTGGATTCAGGTCTGGGGAACGGGCGGGCCAGTCCATAGCATCAATGCCTTCCTCTTGCAGGAACTGCTGACATACTCCAGCCACATGAGGTCTAGCATTGTCTTGCATTAGGAAGAACCCAGGGCCAACCGCACCAGCATATGGTCTCACAAGGGGTCTGAGGATCTTCATTCGGTACCTAAGTGCAGTCAGGCTACCTCTGGCGGAGCACATGGAGGGCTGTGCGGCCCCCAAAGAAATGCCACCCCACACCATGACTGACCCACCGCCAAACGGTCATGCTGGAGGATGTTGCAGGCAGCAGAACGTTCTCCCACGGGTCTCCAGACTCTGTCACGTCTGTCACATGTGCGTGTGAACCTGCTTCATCTGTGAAGAGACAGGGCGCCAGTGGGAATTTGCCAATCTTGGTGTTCTCTGGCAATGCCAAACGTTGCACGGTGTTGGGCTGTAAGCACAACGCCCACCTGTGGACGTCGGGCCCTCATACCACCTCATGGAGTCGTTTCTGACTGTTTGAGCAGACACATGCACATTTGTGGCCTGCTGGAGGTCATTTTGTAGGGCTCTGGCAGTGCTCCTCCTTGCCACAAGGAGGAGTTGCGGTCCTGCTGCTGGGTTGTTGCCCTCCTACGGCCCTCCTAATGTACTGGCCTGTCTCCTGGTAGCGCCTCCATGCTCTGGACACTACGCTGACAGACACAGCAAACCTTCTTGCCACAGCTCGCATTGATGTGCCATCCTGGATGAGCTGCACTACCTGAGCCACTTGTGTGGGTTGTAGACTCCGTCTCATGCTACCACTAGAGTGAAAGCACCGCCAGCATTCAAAGTGACCAAACATCAGCCAGGAAACATAGGAACTGGAAGTGGTCTGTGGTCACCACCTGCAGAACCTCTCCTTTATGGGTGTCTTGCTAATTGCCTATAATTCCACTTGTTGTCTATTCCATTTGCACAACAGCATGTGGAATTTATTGTCAATCAGTGTTGCTTCCTAAGTGGACAGTTTGATTTCACAGAAGTGTGATTGACTTGGAGTTACATTGTGTTGTTTAAGTGTTCCCTTAATTTTTTGAGCAGTGTATGTCACTCCCTTTGGTTTCTTCCCCAGTTGTCATTGTAGCAGTTACATGTCGGTGCTCTGTTTGTGTTCTTTTTATGTTCATTTATTTTATTAAATGTTCACGCTTGAACTTGCTTCCCGAATCTCAGCGTACATCGTTACAGTGTCAGGTGGAAGGACGACTGAACCAGATTTTCCTTTAGGATTTTCCTGTTCTTAGCTCCAATCCAATCATTTTTTATCTCTACAGTCCTTAACATTACAAGCATTACATGATGCAGCCACCAGTATGCATGAAAATATGGAGAGTGGTACTCAGATAATGTGTTGTATTGGATTTGCCCCAAAAACATACAATAGGTGTAGACGTTACAATGAAATGCTTACTCACAAGCCCTTAACCAACAATGCAGTTTCAAGAAAAATACCATGTTAAGTAAAAAACAATATATGAAGAGCAGCAGTAAACAAGAGGAGCGAGGCTATATACAGGGGGTACCGTACAGTGTCACGTGCGGGGGCACAGGTTAGTCGAGGTAATTGAGGTAATATGTACATGTACAGTTGAGTCGATGTTACTTAGGTGGAGTCATTAAAACTCATTTTTCAACCACTCCACAAATTTCTTTTAAGCTATAGTTTTGGCAAGTCGGTTAGGACATCTACTTTGTACATGACAAACGTCATTTTCCAACAATTGTTTACAGAGATTATTTCACTTATAATCACTGCATCACAATTCCAGTGGGTCAGAAGTTACATACACTAAGTTAACTGTGCCTTTAAACAGCTTGGAAATTCCAGAAAATGATGTCATGGCTTTGAAGCTTCTTGATAGGCTAATTGACATAATTTGAGTCAATTGGAGGTTACCTGTGGTTGTATTTCAAGGCCTACCTTCAACTCAGTGGCTCTTTGCTTGACATCATGGGAAAATCAAAYGAAATCAGCCAAGACCTCAGACAAAAAATTGCAGACCTCCCAAGTCTGGTTCATCCTTGGGAGCAATTTCCAAACGCCTGAAGGTACCACGTTCATCTGTACAAACAATGTCATGCAAGTATAAACACCATGGGACCACGCAGCCGTCATACCGCTCAGGAAGGAGACTCGTTCTGTCTTCTAGAGATGAACGTACTTTGGTGCGAAAAGTGCAAATCAATCCCAGAACAACAGCAAAGGACCTTGTGAAGATGCTGGAGGAAACAGGTGCAAAAGTATATAAACTCAGCAAAAAAAGAACGTCCTCTCACTGTCAATTGCGTTTATTTTCAGCAAACTTAACATGTGTAAATATTTGTATGAACATCACAATATTCAACAACTGAGACATAAACTGAACACAGACATGTGACTAACAGAAATGGAAAAATGTGTCCCTGAACAAAGGGGGGGTCAAAATCAAAAGTAACAATCAGTACCTGGTGTGGCCACCAGCTGCATTAAGTACTGCAGTGCATCTCCTCCTCATTGACTGCACAATATTTGCCAGTTCTTGCTGTGAGATGTTACCCCACTCTTCCACCAAGGCACCTGCAAGTTCCCGGACATTTCTGGGGGGAATGGCCCTAGCCCTCACCCTCCGATCCAACAGGTCCCAGACGTGCTCAATGGGATTGAGATCCGGGCTCTTCTCTGGCCATAGCAGAACACTGACATTCCTGTCTTGCAGGAAATCACGCACAGAACGAGCAGTATGGCTGGTGGCATTGTCATGCTGGGGGGTCATGTCAGGATGAGCCTGCAGGAATAGTACCACATGAGGGAGAAGGATGTCTTCCCTGTAACGCACAGCGTTGAGATGCCTGCACTGACAACAAACTCAGTCCGATGATGCTGTGACACACCGTCCCAGACCATGACGGACCCTCCACCTCCAAATCGATCCCGCTCCAGAGTACAGTCCTCGGTCTAACACTCATTCCTTCGACGATAAACGCGAATCCGACCATCGGTGAGATAAAACCACGACTCGTCATTGAAGAGCACTTTTTGCTAGTCCTGTCTAGTCCAGCGACGGTGGGTGTGTGCCTATAGGCGATGTTGTTGCCGGTGATGTCTGGTGAGGACCTGCCTTACAACAGGCCTACAAGCCCTCAGTCCAGCCTATTGCGGACAGTCTGAGCACTGATGGAGGGATTGTGCGTTCCTGGTGTAACTCTGGCAGTTGTTGTTGTTATCCTGTACCTGTCCCGCAGGTGTGATGTTCGGATGTACCGATCCTGCGCAGGTGTTGTTACACGTGCTTTGCCACTGCGAGGATGATCAGCTGTCCGTCCCGTCTCCCTGTAGCGCTGTCMTAGGCGTCTCACAGTACAGGCATAGCAATTTATTGTCTTGGCCACATCTGCAGTCCTCATGCCTCCTTGCAGCATACCTAAGGCACATTCACGCAGATGAGCAGGGACCATGGGCATCTTTCGTTCCACAGGTGCATGTTCATTAATTGTTTATGGTTCAATGAACAAGCATGGGAAACAGTGTTTACAATGAAGATCTGTGAAGTTATTTGGATTTTTACGAATTATCTTTGAAAGACAGGGTCCTGAAAAAGAGACGTTTCTTTTTTTTCTGAGTTTATATCCACAGTAAAACGAGTCCTATATCGACATAACCTGAAAGGCCACTCAACAAGGAAGAAGCCACTGCTCCAAAACCGCCATAAAAAAAAGCCAGACTACGGTTTGCAACTGCACATGGGGACAAAGATCATACTTTTTGGAGAAATGTCCTCTGGTCTGATGGGACAGGTAAAAAAATTGAAAGTACAAAATTAGAACTGTTTGGCCATAATGACCATCCTTATGTTTGGAGGGAAAAGGGGGACGCTTGCAAGCCGAAGAACACCATCCCAACCGTGAAGCACAGGGGTGGCAGCATCATGTTGTGGAGGAGCTTTGCTGCAGGAGGGATTGGTGCACTTCACAAAATAGATGGCWTCATGAGAAAGGAAAATGATGTGGATATATTGAAGCAACATCTCAAGACATCAGTCAAGAAGTTAAAGCTTGGTCGCAAATGGGTCTTCCAAAAGGACAATGACCCCAAGCATACTTCCAAAGTTGTGGCAAAATGGCTTAAGGACAAGAAAGTCAAGGTATTGGAGTGGCCATCACAAAGCCCAGACCTCAATCCTATAGACAATTAGTGGGCAGAACTGAAAAATTGTGTGCGAGCAAGGAGGCCTACAAACTGACTCATTTACACCAGCTCTGTCAGGAGGAATGGGCCAAAATTCACCCAACTTATTGTGGGAAGCTTGTGGAAGGCTACCCTAAACGTTTGACCCAATGTAAACAATTTAAAGGCAACGCTACCAAATACTAATTGAGTGTATGTAAACTTCTGACCCACTGGGAATGTGATGAAAGAAATGAAAGCTGAAATAAACCATTCTCTCTACTGTTTGACATTTCACATTCTTAAAATAAAGTGGTGATCGTAACTGACCTAAGACAGGGAGTTTTTACTAGGATTAAATGTCAGGAATTGTGAAAAACTGAGTTTAAATGTATTTGGCTAAGGTGTACAGTATGTAAACTTCCAACTTCAACTGTAGGTAGAGTTAAAGTGACTACGCATAGATCATAAGCAGAGAGTAGCAGCAGCAAAAAAGAGGGGGGTGCAACGCAAATAGTCTGGGTAGCCATTTGATTAGCTGTTCAGGAGTCTTATGGCTTGGGGGTAGAAGCTGTTAAGTAGCCTTTTGGACGTAGACTTACCTCTCCAGTACCACTTGCCGGGCGGTAGCAGAGAGAKCAGTCTATGACTAGGGGGGCTGGAGTCTTTGACAATTTTTAGGGCCTTCCTCTGACACCACCTGGTGGTGGGAATAGACTTTGTCGTGCCCTCTTCACAACTGTCTTGGTGAGTTTAGACCATGATAGTTTGTTGGTGATGTGGACACCAAGGAATTTGAGGCTCTCAACCTGCTCCACTACAGCCCTGTCGATGAGAATGGGGATGTGCTCTGTCCTCCTTGTCCTGTAGTCCACAATCATCTCCTTTGTCTTGATCACGTTGAGGGAGAGGTTGTTTTCCTGGCACCACACGGCGAGGTCTCTGACTTCCTCCCTATAGGCTGTCTCATCGTTGTCGGTGATCAGGCACTGTTGTGTCTTCGGGAAGCTTAATGATGGTGTTGGAGTTGTGCATGGCCATACAGTCATGAGTGAACAGGGAGTACAGGAGGGGACTGAGCACGCACCCCTGAAGGGCCCCCATGTTGAGGATCAGCGTGGCAGATGTGTTGTTATCTACCCTTACCATCCGAGGGCGGCCCATCAGGAAGTCCAGGATCCAGTTGCAGAGGGAGGTGTTTAGTCCCAGGGTCCTTAGCTTATTGAAGTGCTTTGAGGGCACTATGGTGTTGAAAGCTTAGCTGTAATCAATGAATAGCATTCTCACGTAGGTGTTCCTTTTGTCCAGGTGGGCAAGGGCAGTGTGTGGTGCAATATAGATTGCATCATCTGTGGAATTGTTGGGGCGGTATGAAAATTAGAGTGGATCTTGGGTTTCTGGGATAATGGTGTTGATGTGAGCCATGACCAGCCTTTCAAAGCGCTTCATGGCTACAGATGTGAGTGCTCCGGGTCGGTAGTCATTTGGGCAAGTTACCTTAGTGTTTTTGGACACAGGGAATATGGTGGTCTTCTTGAAACATGTTGGTATTACAGACTCAGTCAGGGACAGGTTGAAAATGTCAGTGAAGACACTTGCCAGTTGGTCAGCCCATGCCCGGAGTACACGTCCTGGTAATCCGTCTGAATGTTGACCTGTTTAAAGGTCTTACTCACATCGGCTACGGAGAGCGTGATCACACAGTCATACGGAGCAGCTGATGCTCTCATGCATGTTTCAGTGTTGCTTGCCTCGAAGCGAGCATAGAAGTAATTTTGCTCATCTGGTGGCTTGTGTTACTGGGAAGCTTGCGTCTGTGCTTCCCTTTGTAGTCTGTAATCGTTTGCAAGATAACACTTTGTATTCAGGACAAAAAGTGTGTGTTGGCGGTCAGAGGGGGGATTCTCCGGTCTTCTGGTGTCGTGTGTGAACTTAAGTATTCTCCCTCTAATTCCATGCCTCAGAACTACCTGGCCTGATGACTCCTGGCTGTCCCCAGTCCAGCTGTTCATGCTGCTGATAAGGTTTCTGCTCTTTTTCCTGCAGCTATGGGAACCCTAACTTGTTCCTGGTGAATTTCAAACACAGATTCAACCACAAAGACCAGGGAGGTTTTCCAATGCCTCGAAAAGAAGGGCACGTATTAGTAGATGGATTTAAATGAAAATAAGCAGACATGTATATCCCTTTGAGCATGATGACGTTATTAATTACACTTTGTATGGTGTATCAACTCAGTTTACGTATCCCAAGGAAACAGCCCAGGGATTTCACCATGAGGTCAATGGTGACTTTAAAACAATTAATGGCTTTGATGAGAGAACATTGAGGATGGATCAACAACATTGTAGTTACTCCACAATACTAACCTAAATGACAAGGCCAAATATACACTGGAGTTGCTTACCAAGACAACATTGAATGTTCCTGAGTGACCTAGTTACAGTTTTGATGTAAATCGTCTTGAAAATAGTTGTCCAGCAAAGATCAACCACCAACTTGACAGAGCTTGAAGAATTTAAAAAATAATAATGTGCAAATATTGTACAATCCAGGTGTGCAAAGCTCTTAGAGACTTACCCAGAATGACTCACAGCTGTAATCGCTATAAAGGTTATTCTAACATGTACTGACTCAGGGGTGTCAATACGTATGTAAATGAGATATTTCTGTATTTCATTTTCAATACATTTGCAAAGAAATTCTAAAGACATGTTTTCACTGTCATAATGGGGTATTGTGTGTAAATGGATGAGGAAATAAATATATTTAATCCATTTAGAATTCAGGATGTATCACAACAAAGTGATATGAATACTTTCTGAGGGCACATATACTCTGCCTCTGCCTCAATGACGATGCCAGTATTATCAGCAGCACCTGTCTTTTTATTAAAGATATGCGCTAACTTTTATCTGCCGTGCTCTGAAAGCGTCTCATTGCTGCAGCTTAATTTCAATGAAGGTCACATTTGCAATCATATCGAGTGAAATCATGCCCAGGAATAGTCTTTATTATGAACCAGTCCGTGGGTCAGTAATTACTCTTGTTTCTACCATGATGAGAAAAACGCAGATTATATTAATACTGATAAGTTATATGTACATATATGTGTATGAAAATAAATTAGAGGTGTGTTTATTAAAAAACAAACAAATTATGTTGCCCAGCTCATGAGGCCCCTTGATGATGTGAGGCCTGAGGCAATTGCCTCTCCTGCCTAATGGTAAGTCCGCCACTGGTGATATCCGAGGTCACATCCTCTCATTGGGCTCCCGAGTGGTGCAGCGGTCTAAGGCACTGCATCTCAGTGCTAGAGGCGTCACTACAGACACTCTGGTTCGTATCCAGGCTGTATCACAACCGGTCGTGATTGGGAGTTTCATAGGTCGGTGCACAATTGGCCCATCGTCGTCCGGGTTTGGCCGGGGTAGGCCGTCATTGTAAATAAGAATTTGTTCTTAACTGACTTGCCTAGTTAAATAAAGGTTAAATATATATATATTTTAATCTGCATAATGATGACCAATGAAAAGGGTTGATACTGTATATGCTGAAGCTCCTGCTCAGAGGAGATAAGACACTTTCCCATTTTGAAGCACCTTCCATCCTTCAGCCTAGTTGTTGGTTAAGCAGGTGGAGTGACATTACAGAAACATACATACTCATATGGTACAGTGAACCTAAACTGTGAAGTTGCTTTGTTGTTGTTTTTCCACATATCTACGAATTCCGTAGAACAAACTGCAAAGACAAATAATGGTCTGGAAAACCTATTAAAAGTTCAGGGAATATTACTTTTGAGAGATACAGTATTCAAGGTCTTTGAGTGGTTGAAGGACTCTACTAATCAGGCTTAAATGAAATATGCTGACTAGTCTACATGTCCCTGAGAGAGATAGGAGACAGGATTGGGAGGCTAACGGAGTGTGATGCTTCACTGTCAGATAGATGTGATCCTGACAGACATGTCTGTTCTGGCTCAATGCATGGGATTGTGATGAGGGAATGACTGGCCTTACCCATAGACACAGAGAACAGCCAAGACCTACAAGACAATAAGTGATGAGACTGGAGAGGGTGTGAAAAGAGAAGGGATTTCTTTAAATACAGGACTCTGTACAGACAGTGAAGTCTGAAGTCTGTTTCTCCAGCATATCGCCAGGCTGGACATAATGTGGAAGCTAAACTGTAGCTAAGTAAACAAACCCAAATATATCCTGCTCCATAGACTACTCTCTATACTTCCATAAAAATAAGTCAATTTTCAATTTTGGTGAAGTAACCCCATAACAAAGGAGAGAGAGGGAGCACAGCAAAACACAGCAGGTCAGCGCATTCGGAAAGTATTCAGAATCCATGACTTTTTCCACATTTTGTTATGTTACAGCCTTATTCTAAAATAAGAGACTCGAAATTGAGCTCAAATGCATCCTGTTTCTATTGATCATCCTTGAGATGTTTCTACAACTTGATTGGAGTCCACCTGTGGTAAATGCAATTGACTGGACATGATTTGGAAAGGCATACACCTGTCTATATAAGGTCCCACAGTTGACAGTGCATGTCAGAGAAAAAAACTAAGCCATGAGATCYAAGGAATTTTCTGTAGAGCTCCGAGACAGGATTGTGTTGAGGCACAGATGGGACACAGTGGAAGAAGTGGAAGAAGTTTGGAACCACCAATACTCTTCCTAGAGATGGCCGCCCGGCCAAACTTAGCAATCGGGGGCGAAGGGCCTTGGTCAGAGAGGTTGGACAAGAACCTGATGGTTACTCTGACAGAGCTCAAGAGTCCTCTGTGGAGATGGGATATCATTCCAGAAGGACAACCATCTCTGCAGCACTCCACTAATCAGGCCTTTATGTTAGAGTGGCCAGACAGAAGCCACTCCTCAGTAAAAGGCACATGACAGCCCGCTTGGAGTTTGCCAAAAGGCCTCTAAAAGACTCTCAGACCATGAGAAACAAGATTTTCTGGTCTGATGAAACCAAGATTGAACTCTTTGGCCTGAATGCCAAGCGTCACGTCTGGAGGAAACCTGGCACCATCCCTACGGTGAAGCATGGTGGTGGCAGCATCATGCTGTGAGGATGTTTTTCAGTGGCAGCGACTGGGAGACTAGTCAGGATTGAGGGAAAGAGGAATGGAGTAAAGTACAGAGAGATCCTGCTCCAGAGCGTCCAGGACCTCAGACTGGGGCGAAGTTTCACCTTCCAACAGGACAACGACCCTAAGCACACAGCCAAAACAAAGCAGGATTGGCATTGAGCAAGTCTCTGAATGTCCTTGAGTAGCCCAGCCAGAGCTCTAACTTAAACCCGATCGAACATCTCTGGAGAGACCTGAAAACAGGTGTGCAGCGACGCTCCCRATCAAACCTGACAGAGCTTGAGAGGATCTGCAGAGAAGAATGGGAGAAACTCCCCAAATACAGGTATGCCAAGKTACCCAAGAAGACTCGAGGCTGTAATCGCTGGCAAAGGTGCTTCAACAAAGTACTAAGTAAAGGGTCTGAAAAGTTATGTAATTGTGATATTTCCATTTTTTAATTTTGACAAATTAGCCAACCTTTCTAAAAATCTGTCATTATGGGGTATTGTGTGTAGATTGATGAGGATTTWAAAAAAAATACATTTTAGAATAAGGCTGTAACGTAACAAAACGTGGATATGGTCAAGGGGTCTGAATACTTTCCGAAAGCACTGTATACCATTTACCATATTACATCTTTAAGAAAATTATATAAAGCGGAGAAACAAAGTGCATTTAATGGAGTAGCCTTGATTGTGAAATGGGTTTCAATAAGCTACCCAAAAAGCAAATTGTGATGGTGGCCTCTGTTGTTTCTGCTCAGAATGAATGTGTTTCAGCTAAACAGCTTATCGGAGTTCCTCCTCTCTATCACCAAGTAATAGAGTGGGAACATGCTACACTAGGAAGTGTAGATTGCCTGACAGAGAGAGACAAGCGATGAAGGAAATGTCATGCCTCGGAGACCTCATTTAAAATATCTAAGATTGCTGTTCCACAGCAATAGCCTGGATCTATTTGTTAGGATGCGGCAGATAGTCAACCCAATGACAACAGACTTGAAATCCTGACCTGAATAAGATGGCAGAATAGCAGAGCAATTAAGGATTGTATTTGTTCCTCTTAAAAAGCTCTAATCCAGGCATGCTTTTGTTTTATTGGATTCCTCTTGGCTGTGCCAGAACACTGCTCTGCTTAGAGACATTCTGGCATTGACTGCATTTAACTGGCAGAGAGAAAATCACTGACTGTTTCACCATGGACTGGCTGCAGGATTAGGGTGCTCTACACACCACATAGCCAGGGCAGGATAGAATGAGCTACACACCACATAGCCAGGGCAGGATAGAATGAGGCAAAGAAAAATACAATGTCTCACTAGGAAGAGAAATTGTTGAAGAGAGGTGGTTAAGGTGGGAGCAAACAATTGATTGAGCCAATCAGAGAAATTGTAGAGCAGTTCTGCAGCATGATACCTGAATTTATGTCTCACTCAATCTGCCACTACTGAGGGCATCTCTTAACTATTCCTTTTCATTCCTTAGCCAAAGTAAATGGTACAGTATTTTATATGATATGCTGATTGGAAGAAACCTCTGCTTAACACTGTGATCCTGTACAGCAGGGTTTCCCAATTGGTGGCCCGCGGGCCAAATCTGCCCCACCAGAAATATTATTTTGCCCCCAAAAGCCTCCCAAATGAATTAGATGCAAAAAGTCCCAAATGCAATGTCCCAAGAAGGAAGTTACCCTACCTAAATAATGCAAAAGTTAAATTTAAACTTCATTCATGAAGTCAACTAATAAAGCAGGCAGCGGACCATTTTGTGGTGCTGAAATGTAAAACTGCATCCGCAGCGCAATCAATAGGAGGTAAACAGCGCCTGGTGCTGAAAATATAGCTAGCTTGTTATGCAAGTGGCACACAGCAACAGATGGAGAAAAACTACACCAGTCGAGTAATTCCTTTCAACAATAATCTTCATTTTAATTTGACTTAAACAACAAGAGAGCTTAATTGGAGTCTATTTCTTCCGAGCTTAGGCCTATATAAAATAACTTAGCCTACCTCAGGCAGTTATCTTTCACAATAAAAAAATACTGTTATATATCCTAATAGAAGTGATATTATTTTTATTAGTCCTACTTACAATTGCACCTGGCCAAAAATGTAGCATCCTACATGAAACCACATTTTTTTTTAAAGCCAATGTCTGTGTCTGAATGTCTGTATCGGGTGCCTCGGGATAGCCTGCTCTTGTAACGACAGAACAAACAGAAAATACTGTCAGCATGAGAACTAAATAGCCCTGGATAAGCACTCATAACAATGTTGGTATTTATAATAATAAATACAGTCATATACAGTGCATTCGGAAAGTATTCAGACCCCTTGACTTTTTCTACATTTTGTTACATTACAGCCTTATTCTAAAATGTATAAAATCGTTGTTTTTCCCTCATCAATCTACTCACAACACCCCATAATYACAAAGCAAAAACAGTTTTTTAGAAATGTTAGCAAATTTGTTTGAAATGTTTACAATTTACATAAGTAATCAGACCCTTTACTCAGTACTTTGTTCAAGCACCTTTGGCAGCGATTTCAGCCTCGAGTCTTCTTGGGTATGACACTAAAAGTTTGGCCCACCTGTATTTGGGGAGTTTATCCTATTTCTCTCTGCAGATCCTCTGTCATGTTGGATGGGAAGCGTTGCAGCACAGCTATTTTCAGGTCTCTCCAGAGATGTTCGTTCGGGTTCAAGTCCAGGCTCTGGTTTGGGACATTCAGAGACTTGTCCCAAACCCACTCCTGCGTTGTTTTGCATGTGTGCTTAGGGTCATTGTCTTGTTGCAAGGTGAAAAATCCCCACAGCATGATGCTGCCAGCACCACGCTTCACCGTAGGGATGGTGCCAGGTTTCCTCCAGACGTGACGCTTGGCATTCAGGCCAAAGAGTTCAATCTTAGTTTCATTAGACCCGAGAATCTTGTTTCTCATGATCTGAGACTCTTTAGGTACCTTTTGGCAAACTCCAAGTGAGCTGTCACGTGTCTTTTACTGAGGAGCGGCTTCTGTCTGGCCACTCTTCTATAAAGGCCTGATTGGTGGAGTGCTTTAGAGATGGTTGTCCTTCTGGAAGGTTCTCCCATCTCCACAGAGGAACTCTGGAGCTCTGTCAGAGTGACCATAGGGTTCTTGGTCACCTCCCTGACCAAGGCCATTCTCCCCCGATTTCTCAGTTTGTCCAGGCGGCCAGCTCTAGGAAGAGTCTTGGTGGTTCCAAACTTCTTCCATTTAAGAACGATGGATGCCACTGTGTTCTTGTGGAA
This sequence comes from Salvelinus sp. IW2-2015, assembly GCF_002910315.2. Taxonomy (NCBI): domain Eukaryota; kingdom Metazoa; phylum Chordata; class Actinopteri; order Salmoniformes; family Salmonidae; genus Salvelinus; species Salvelinus sp. IW2-2015. Next base: position 51,898,820 of record NC_036860.1, on the reverse strand, counting down.
CTTCAATGCTGCAGAGATTTTTTGGTACCCTTCCCCAGATCTGTGCCTCGACACAATCCTGTCTCGGGGCTCTACAGAAAATTCCTTCGACCTCATGGCTTAGTTTTGCTCTGACATGCACTGTCAACTGTGGGACCTTATATAGACAGGTGTGTGCCTTTCCAAATCATGTCCAATCAATTGAATTTACCACAGGTAGACTCCAATCAAGTTGTAGAAACATCTCAAGGATGATCAATGGACACAGGATGCACCTGAGCTCAATTTTGAGTCTCATAGCAAAGGGTCTGAATACTTATGTAAATAATGTACTTCTGTTTTTTTTCATATACATTTGCAAAAATGTCAAAGCCTGTTTTCGCTTTGTCATTATGGGGTATTGTGTGTAGATTGCTGGGGATTTTTTTTATTTTTAATCCATTTTAGAATAAGGCTGTAACATAACAAAATGTGGAAAAGGTCAAGGGGTCTGAATACTTTCTGAAGGCACTGTAGGCTACTAAATTACTTACTTAATGGGCAAAGTTGCATTTCCCCTGGGACACAAGCTTATGGATGTCGGGTGAGATGGATTTGATTGATGCACAGGCAGTCTCCGATTGCCTTATGTGAATGCCAGTTCCTGTCGTGAGTCTTGATTGCGTTCATTGAGGAAAAGGAGAGCTTGCAGGTGTAAGTTGATCCAAACATTGCTAGCACATACACTATAAAAAAGCATGTGGACACCCCTTCAAATTAGTGGATTCGGCAATTTCAGCCACACCCGTTGCCAGTCGTGGAAAAAGTACCCAATTGTCATACTTGAGTGAAAGATACATTAATAGAAAATGACTCAAGTAAAAGTGCAAGTCACCCAGCAAAATACTACTTGAGTAAACGTCTAAAAGTGTTTGGTTTTAAATATACTTTAGTATCAAAAGTAAATGTAATTGCTAAAATATACTAAATGTAATTGCTCAAATCTTTCAAATAAAGAATATAAAGCAAGCCAGGCAGCACCATTTTCTTGTTTTGTTATTTACGGATAGCCAGGGGCATGCTCCAACACTCAGACATAATTTACAAACAAAGCATGTATTTAATGAGTCCTCCAGATCAGAGGCAGTAGGGATGACCAGCAATGTTCTCTTAATAAGTGTGTGAATTAGACAATTGTTCTGTCCTGCTAAGCATTCAAAATTTAACGAGTGCTTTTGGGTGTCAGGGAAAATGTATGGAGTAAAAAGTACTTCCTTTTCTTTACGCACGTCGTTGTGAAGCAGGAGATTATTGTGGGTGGCCAGCTCTGATTCTGTCACAAGACGGTGTTGGGTGCTTGATGTCCCCCTGACAAAGTTGTTCACCATTTGGTCTCACACACAGCACACTCTGATGGATGAGACAATGCAAGCCATTCATTTGGGGAGAGATTCTGCCCACCATAGCAGGAGCCCCATCGGTGACCACAAAGTTTACTTTTTCGAATGACAGGCCATGCTCCATAAACAATTCTTCCAGGTTCGTGAATATGATATCACCGGTGGTGTGTCCTTTGAGGGGAATCAGTGCCAGTAGCTCTTCTTTAAATTAATTCCCATCAAAATAACGGACATATACACACACCTGTGCTACATCGGTGTTGTAGTTAACACTTTTTTCTGCGTAGGTTCTCTGTCTGGGGGGGAAGGCCACTTTGAAAGTATCATGCTTGGATTCATAATGACGTCTGAGATTGAATTCCTTGCAAACAGCGACATTTTCATTGCAAATAAGACACACTGGCTTCACATTCGAGAAATATGGTAAGATGAACACATATCTCTCTGTCCACTCTTCCCTGAAACTTCGATTTTCCTTATCCACCTTTCTTTTGATACTTTTTTTTGACATTTTGTCTTGCTATCAAGATAATTGTTCTGAACGAATGTTGACGTTAAAAAAAGTAGTGTAGCAGACAGTAAGCTACACAGTAAGCTACAGTAAGCTACAACAACCTCTCCCTCAATGTGAGCAAGACAAAGTAGCTGATCGTGGACTACAGGAAAAGGTGGGCCGAACACGCCCTCATTAACATCGACGGGGCTGTAGTGGAGCGGGTCGAGAGTTTCAAGTTCCTTGGTGTCCACATCGCCAACGAACTATCATGGTCCAAACATACCAAGACAGTTGTGAAGAGGGCACGACAAAACCTTTTCCCCCTCAGGAGACTGAAAAGATTTGGCATGGGTCCCCAGATCCTCAAAAGTTTCTACAGCTGCACCATCGAGAGCATCCTGACCGGTTGCATCACCGCCTGGTATGGCAACTGCTCAGCATCTGATCGTAAGAGGCTACTGAGGGTTGTGCGAACGGCCCAGTACATCACTGGGGCCAAGCTTCCTGCCATCTAGGACCTATATACTAGGTGGTGTCAGAGGAAAGCCCAGAAAATTGTCAGAGACTCCAGTCACCCAAGTTATAGACTGTTTTCTCTGCTACCACATGGCAAGCGGTACCGGAGCGCCAAGTCTAGGACCAAAAGGCTCCTCAACAGCTTCTATCCCCAAGCCATTAGACTGCTGAACAATTCATAAAAATCGCCACTGGACAATTTACATTGACCCCCCCCACCCTTGTACACTGATGCTACTCACTGACTCGGTGCACACTGACTCGGTACAGGTGCCCCCTGTATATAGCCTCATTATTGTTATTCTTATTGTGTTACTTTTTATTTTAGCCTACTTAGTAAATATTCTTTTCTTTTTGAAGTGCACTGTTGGTTAAGGGCTTGTAAGTAAGCATTTCACGGTGAAGTCTACACTTGTATTTGTATTCGGCGCATGTGGCAAATACAGTTTGATTTGATTTGATTATACCTGTTTTCCCCCACCAATCAACGCACAGAGAAATATATATAAATAATAATTGAATAGAGAAATTGGGGATTTTATGAGTGTAATCAGATCAGAATGATTATGCTATTGTGACTGAATTTATTATGTATAATCAGATGTGTTAAAAATGTTGTTCAATTTGTAGTGTAGGCCTATTAATTGTGCTAATATTATATGCTAATTATGTTCTGGCCCGCCGGCTATTAGCCCAGAAAAAGTCCAAACCTAGTTGACGAACCCTGCTTTAGAGTACATTCTGTGTACCAGTATTTCTGTTTACATCAAGACCATGGGTGAAAAATCACAGGGAATTCCTCCCCACTACAGCTGTATATCAATGGAGTCATCAGTAAGAGAGTGAGAGAGTGAGAGAGAGAGAGATAATTAATCAGACAGGACAGGCTCCAGAGAAGCTGCTGATGGACACCAATCCTCTAATATCCAGGCCTTCATTTCCTTACTATTCTAGAGAGGCACTAGACAAGAAAATCAATAGCGGCTTTCCTCTTGTCTGAGGTTACAACGCTGCCATCACAAGACGGCTTTACACGACAGACTCTTCTCATCCCCTCCTTAGGAGGTCTTACAGATGGATTAAATGCATAGTAAAGTCATGTAAATGACTGGGCTGGCCAGACTGTTGTAATTAGGGACCTGGACCATTATGAGTCAGAATGATCAATGGTCGGTCTGAGGTGATGCCTGCCTACTGTTGGTGAGGATATGGTGCAGGTGGGAAGGGGTGTTAGAAAGAATGAAAGACAGAAAGAAGACAGAAAAAGAAAGGATGGAGAAGATAAATAATTACATAAGCATGGTACTGCAAGTGTAAAAAATGATTTGGCAAGTTGGTTTGTATAAAATAATACAGTGTAAAAAGCAAAAAAATTAAAAGCACATGGAAATTAAGAAATTACTGAAAGGCTGAAAGAAAAGTGGACAATCCCCTTCAAAAGCATCAAAAGATTACCGCTTGCTCTCCTCTCCGGAAGGCAGCAGCCTTTGAGTGGAAAGGATAACAGTTTATTGAGTTGAAGTTGGAATACCTGCCCTCATTCAGATACTCTCCATCTGCCCTTTTGCTTCATTAAGTGGAACCATAACTTTATATTTTAATTTATTATGGACCTCTCTGTGTCCCAGCTCATTGAGCGGTCGTCCTTCAGACGGGCTTTGAACAAACTGTGGCTTAATGGCTCCAATAAGCTCATCAGACACAACCTTTAGCTGGAGCGGAACCAAAGCAGAGGCACGGAGCACCACTATTAGCATGATAGCTACACGCTAGAGTAATGCAGCTACTGTGCTGCGATGGGGATGGACTAACCCTAAATAAACAGTTAAACCCCTAGTAATCATAAAATATGACTGATGGAGCTCTGTTGACAAAACAATGACTCATTGGAAAAATATAGTGTTTCCAACAACAATGCAAAGCATACAAATTTAGGATATTTGTTCTTGGAAGTTTGCTGTCAGAAAACAGAAAGGGAGTATCAGTGCTCCAACATGTACTGTATTTTTTTATACAGCTACAATAATACCGCTTTGCTTTGCTACCTTAATTATTTGTCTGCCTTACCAAAGAATGTGAATGTCCCATTTCCTACTGTACACACATGGGCAGGATATCTCAAATTAAACCATTTGCTGTAATAACAATTTATAAAATCATGTTTTCTTTTATTTGAACATTGTGGTGCTGCTTTCAAAATGCTTGAGTAAATGTATTTTTCACACTTAATTTCCTTCCATTAGGGTACTTTATCTATTAATTTCCTTCTCATTCAACACAATTCTCATTCTCAGTCAATAAAAAGCTTTAGGTGAGAAAGCTTAGCACTTTCAAATCTGTTGTGAAATATAGTGCAGTATACTTAATGGATTTTTTGTTGTTGTTATTGATCAATAAAGACAACCCTCCTGGCATTGACAACTTAGATGGAAAGCTACTGAGGATGGTACCTGACTCCATAGCCACTCCTATCTGTAATATCTTTAATCTGAGCCTAGAGGAAAGTGTTTGTCCTCAGGCCTGGAGGGAAGCCAAATGCATTCCGCTACTCAAGAATGGTAAAGCAGCCTTTACTGGTTCTTTCAGCCAACCTATCAGCTTGCTGCCAGCTCTCAGCAAACTGTTGGAAAAACTTGTGTGACTAAATACAATGCAATTTCTCTGTAAACAAATTAACAACCAACTTTCAGCATGCTTATAGAAAAGGGCACTCAGCATGTACTGAACTGACACAAATGACTGATGATTGGTTGAACACATTTATAATAAGAAGATTGTGGGAGCTGTACTGTTAGATTACAGTTCAGCCTTTATCATTGACCATAACTTGTTGTTCAAAAAACATACATTGTAGAATAATAGTGAAGACATCAAAACTACGAAATAATACATATTGTAACGCTTGTCGTGGTTGGAAGAAGAGGAGGACCAATGCGCAGCGTGGTAAGTGTCCATATTGTTTTAATATGAAATAATGAACACTGAACAAAAACAAGAAAACGACAAACGAACACTCCTGTACGGTGAAACAAAAACACAGAACAGAAAATATAATCACCCACAAAACACAATGAAAAACAGGCTACCTAAATATGGCTCCCAATCAGAGACAACGACTGACACCTGCCTCTGATTGAGAACCATACTAGGCCAAATACATAGAAAAGGACAATAGAACAAAACATAGAAAAAACAACATAGAATGCCCACCCCAACTCACGCCCTGACCAAAATAAAATAAAGACATAACAAAGGAACTAAGGTCAGAACGTGACACATATGGAATCATGTAGTAACCAAAGCCTGTGTCCATGTATGCGTAACCTATACGCATCATCAACCACAGATAGCGAAGTCACTGCAACCCTAAACAAAGTGTTGCAGTCAGTTTTAGAATGGGTGGCCAGTAATAAACTGGTTCTGAACATCTATAAATCTAAGAGCATTGTATTTGGTACAAATACATCTCCAAGATCTAGACCTCAGCTGAATCTGCTAATGAATGGTGTGACTGTTGAGCAAGTTGAGGAGACTAAATTACTTGGTGTTACCTTAGATTATAAACTGCCATGGTCAAAACATATAGATTCAATGGTTGTAAAGATGGGGAGAGGTCTGTCTGTGATAAAGAGATGCCTTTTTTTGACACCACACTCCACAAAGCAAGTCCTGAAGGCTCTAGTTTTATCTTACTTTCATTATTGTCCAGTCATATGGTCAAGTGCTGCAGAGAAGAACCTAGTTAAGCTGCAGCTGACCCAGAACAAAGCAGCAAGTTTTACTTTTCATTGTAATTTCTATTTTATTAAACATTTATTTTACTAGGCAAGTCAGTTAAGAACAAATTCTTATTTTACAATGACAGCCTACCCCGGCCAATCGTGCGTCGCCCTATGAGACTCCCAATCACAACCGGTTGTGATACAGCCCGGGATCAAACCAGGGTCTGTAGTGACACCTCTAGCACTGAGATGCAGTGCCTTAGACCGCTGCGCCGCTCAGGAGCCCTAAATCAGAGGACTAATATCAACAATACTATGCATGCCCGTCTCTCTTGGCTCAGAGTTGAGGAAAGTCTGACTGCATCGCTTCTTGTTTTTATAAGAAACCTTAATGCGTTGGAAATTCCGAATTGTTTGCATAGTCAACTTACACACAGCACTGACACACACACTTACCCCACCAGACATTCCACCAGGGGTCTTTTCACAGTTCCCAGGTCCAGAACAAATTCAAGGAAACATACAGTATTATACAAAGCCAAGATTGCATGGAACTCCCTTCCATCTCATATAGCTCAAACCTGGTTTCAAAAAACAAATAAAGCACAATGCCTCTTCCCCATGTGACCTACTTTTTGCGTGTATGTACTGACATGATATAGGCACACACACACACACACACACACACTACATGTTAATGTTTTAAATGTACAGTGTGTCAATTGTAATGTATTTTGTCTGTAATGTATTTTTTGTAATGTGTCGGACCCCAGTAAGATTAGCTGTCACCATTAGCATCGGCTAATGGGGATCCTAATAACATCTAAATCTACTGTCACACTATGTGAATTCGTGGTATATCTTGTTCAGAGCAAAATTGGTGACCTAAAAACAAGCAGTATATTTGTGGTTTTGAATACCATTTAAATTCCAGTCAATTTAGAAAGTAAAAAAACAAATTCCAATTTCAATTACAAATCCACATTTTCATAATTGAAAAATATTGGAAATAATTGGAATTTCACTGTACTTCTTGAATTGACTGGAATTTAAATGGAATTGACCCCAACCCCTCTTCTTCTCTTTGATGAAAGCATGTACGTTCTAATGCCACATAGTAACACACACACACACACACACACACACACACACACACACACACACACACACACACACACACCTGTCTCTTATACACATCTAGATGTGTATAAGAGAKKYCACACACACACACACACACACACACACACACACACACACACACACACACACACACACACACAGAGCAAGGGAAGGGGAGAACAGAAGATGTAGAGACCTCTCTTTAGCGCCCGACTACTGTCTCCTCCATCTCCTCCCTCTCTCCCTCTCCTCTACTGATCTCTGTGGCTATGACCATGAAATCAGGACGGATGGAAGGCAACGGCAAGATCCAAGTCCTGCTACGAATAAATCTACTCCTCATCAACCCAACTGACCAAAGCTACCGTGGTCCTCATGGTGTTTGAAACACTCCAAGATGAAAGTTAGTGTAGCTGTGGCTGACTGCAGGTTCCATTGGTTTTATATGTTTAGAGACTACTAGTTCAATGTTCCATTCCCAGGGGGGTGATGACAGGCATCAATCTGGCTGTGTAATCAGCCCAACGCCTAAGGAAGTGGAGGGCAACCAGGGGGGAGCCAACAGAGTGATGAGGAATAAAGTGCTGTCATTAGCTTCAATGGTTGCCTCTCCCTCCCGCCTCACTGAGGGAAGAGTTATCAGGATCAAATGTATGCTCTCTCATCCACCAAAACGAGGGCAATATGAACGCTACAAGTACTCTCTCTCTCTGTACTCTTTAAGTGTGTCGTAAGTGTGGCTTATGAACCAGATGGAGAGAGGGAGAGAGAGAGAGAGCTTGGGTTGGACGCTAATCTCACCAAACATGAACTGTAAATTTGCCATAATCCTATTCTTTGAAAGAAGTGACACTAAGGAGGTGACAATCATTAGTCTGTCATGCTCACTCTGGAATAGTTTATTTCCGTCCCACTGAACGTGAGCCACACTCTGTAGTATTCAAGGTAAATGGGAAAAAACTACAGACTACAGAGTCCAATCTCTCGCATTGTGTGTGTGTGTGCCCTAGCCTTTTGAGCAAAACATTTTAGTGGCCTCCCTCTTGACGGTGGAGAGAAACATTTTAGTTTTAAAGTTAATTTCCTGCAGGTAGCCTAGTGGTTAAGAGCTTTGGGCCAGTAACCGAAAGATCGCAGGTTTGAATCCCTGAGCTTACTACATGAAAAAGCTGTTAATGTGCTCTTGAGCAAGGCACTTAAACCTAATTGTTCCTGTAATTCACTCTGGATAAGAGCTAAATGGAAATTCTACACATTTTGTCATGGGGCGGAGAGAAAATGTTGCAATTTTATAAGACATTTCATGCAATTGTACTAATTTTGCCATGGCGCAGAGATTATTTTGTTGTTGCAGTTTTACAGCAAATTTCCTGCAATTCTACACATTTTGTAATGACTTATGCCATATTAATGTGATATCTGAGTGAGAAGGACTAACAAAATCAATGGGGACGCCTAGAGGTCAGGGACCCTGGGCACGTGCCCGGTCGGTATTAGACCATGATTACTACGAGTTTAGATAGCTGGCTAGACTAACTACCAATCTAAACATTGTTAGCTGACATGGCTAATTTATTGACTGTCAGTGAATCATATAAGAAGAAAAAAAACTGCTGATGCACAACCACATTTTGAGACCCTGGCTGAGTTCCTACAATTTTTTATAATAATTAGRGGCCYGGGGCCCTAAGCGACCGCTTATGTTGCTTATGCCTGGAACCGGTCCTGTGTGTGTCAGAAACAGAGTCAGGCTGGGCTAGGTCACACTGGCTGTGGGATAAATGGCCTTTGGCTGGAGAGCAGCTCTGTGCAGAAGGCCCCCAGAAGGCCTACTGGAGCAGATCAGATATGCTACATATGTCGCGCTCCCCACACATCTCTCATCAGCATTCTGACACCAGGCCCTGAATCACACCATTCAACTATCTTCCTTTACCACCCTACCTCACCATATCTCTCCCTTCCCTTCCCTCTCTGTCTCCTGGTCTGCTTATCTCACTATCTCCCAGATGGATCAGATGTAGCCAGTGTAGAGCCAGCAGCCCAGTAGAGGCCTGTACTTCTACGGGCGGACGGACAAAGACACAGGAGAGGACAGGGACTGGCTCATTAAACTCACTGTGACCAGGCATGTCTAGCTGGGCTGTTCACTCATACACAGCCAGACAAGGCCTATACCAGGCCATTCATGCCCAGTTTTCTCACACTGAGAGAGTGGTCCAACCCCTCCAGCCCGACCCGCCCATTCCAGCCAGCCTGCTACCTGCAGGACATGGAGGTGTGTGTTTGGCAACCAGTCTTCATGGGGATCCAGCAGAGTTGGCAGGCAGACAACAACAGACGGACAACATGAGGCCTCCCAGTTAGCAGTTAACATGGCCAGTCCACAACCAATATCTCACCTTGTCTACCATCCTCATCACTCCGAAGTATTGAAGAGGAATTCACCACTTCACACTTGTTTCTGTGGTGCATCATGAATTTATATTTTACCACAGTGGGGATTAGATTTGGGGACAGAGGAAATTTTGATGGAAAAATGTATTTTGAGACCATTTCCCCGGTCTGCTGGTCTGAAGTCCCATCCAAGTCCACCGGCGGGGGGAGAGAGAGCAGAGTCGTGTCATCATGCTGAGGCATTTTAATAAGCTGGGTGCATGTAACGCTGAAATTGCTTTTATGTGGTTTGGCAGGAGGATGTCAGTGAGCAACGCCAGGCGAGGGCCAGTGAGTACACAAGTCTGAAAACATAAATGACGTAAACAAAAACACTAGGTGCCCATTGGGAGCCGGGGGAAACACAATATTAGAGCTGACACTGATGGATGAGGTTGCTAGCTGTACAGGTCTATATAGTACCCTTTACAGCTGAGCACCACCATTACCACCGGGAAGGACAATTCCATAGGGATTACTCTGTGGCAAGTGTCTGGCCTATCACAAGACATTCCATGTATGTACGGTTAATGTACATWGTGTTTAGTGAGAGCTTAGGTCAATTAGGGGATGACCAAAGCTTGATACCATGGTGCTCTAAATTATCCAAGGGGATCATATACTGCCAGAGAAGAAGTTGACCTCAATGAAAAGGGAAACAACGACTGACCACAATCCCCAAATAAATGGTATTGTAGCTAGCACACAACAAGAAAGGGTATGTGTCTATGTGTAATGTTTGTGTGTGCATGGATGCGTGTGTGTGCATGGATGCATGTGTGTGCGCTCGTGTGTGTATGTATGTGTGCGTGTGCGTGTGTGTGTGTGTGCGTACGTGCATGCGTGCGTACAGTATAGAATGACTCCCTTGGTTGGCGACAACGCTACAGTGAGCATCCTGAGATTGAGTCTTGGGCACAAATTGMGTCCTGACAGCGTCCAGTCTCATTTAATGAAGAAATATGGAAGCTTCTGGGAAGAGAGAGTGGCTGGCAGCTTTATGGGAGATCAAAAGCCCATCCCTCCCTCACTCTGTCTCCTGTCCACAGCCAATAGATTGCCTGCTGCTGCTACTCACTATAGCTCAAATAAATGGTTGCTCTGCCCGCTGCAAATTCATATCATTCCAATATTTACTTGTCAGGCAGGATCTTGTTATGAGTCTGGAATGGTTCCTCTGTGTATCCAACTATATTTCCACTGTCATTGCAGAGTTTAGTAGTGGTTGTGGCCCTGACAGAAATGTAGTTCATTGCCAATTCAGTATTGTTTTAAAGGCAAGCATCCGATTTATCAGATAATAACCAGCATGGAACTCTCCTCTCAAATAGCTTTGCGATTAAAAAATATAGTTGCCTGTCAGAACAAACTGTCACATTCACCCAGAGATAGCAGATATCAATCTCTCAAAGTGAAAGCAGTGAGGAAATTAAGACAGYAGAGAACACTGAAATGAAACTACCACATATCCACTAGATAAATTAATGGTGTCTTCTGAAGATGGCAGTACATTTCATAATTCAGAGTGAGAGTGGCTTATTAAATTATGTTGGGATTGCTGTGTCTATAGCAGAACAGCTTACATGCCCTTACAAACAGATGTCTTCAGTAAATTTGAAAATCCACGTAAATAAGATTTGAGTGCTTTACCCTCGGTCTCTCCATGCGGAGAGAGCTCTGCTCTCAAACTCTCTATGTGCATGTCTACCCAGTACCCAGTACCCTGTAGTGTGGTATAACAAGTAAGACCTACAAAGAACTGTAAGCTGCATGATTATTTCATCATGTTGCAAACTCAACACACACATATAGAATGCATGTAGAACCCCGGTTACCCATCGCAAAACCATCCTCTGATTTTGTTTCATTGGTGGAATGTGCACTATTGATGTTGTAGTTCACCATTGATCTATAGTGCCTCTTAGAAATTCTGTGAACATTGTTGATACTGTATCTTTGCATTGTGTTTCTACTAGCTGCAAGCAGTAGAGAGCTGCCTGATGGTATAAGAGGTAGTTAATATGAACTTACAAAGTGCTGTGTATTACATTTACTGCAAGCTAGAGAAAATCACCAAACCAATTCATTTGAAGCACCTGTAGATGACAAGAACAGAGTCTGGATAATGAACAGACTCTCAGCAAGCAAGTGTTCTGTACCCTAAACAAGCATTGGCTGTGAAGATCCATTTAGACAATTACCCAGACTCCTACCATTGCACTTAACCACCTGTTGGCATCACAYAGATAGAAAATAACATTGCAATGTATTGCTGTATTGGCGTCTGTGTAATGAATAGAGTCATGTTAGCTTTTAGGATTTTTCGCTATAGGGCTGCAACAAAATTGGATTTCAAGCCTGGCTAGCTTGGGAAGATCTACAGAAGCACAAYTGGAGCAAGAGGGAGAGAGTCAGAGGGAAAATAAAGTGAAGATTCAAGTGGTTCAGCATGGAAGGTCTTGAAACAAGAGAAGTAAGGTTTAAGTGGAATGCTATTCATTCCGCTGATATCGSTTACATACAGTAGTTAATGGCAACCGTCACAAATAAGACGTTATATGCAGAGGCACAGATATAGAATCCAATAGAATGTCTGAGGCAAGCATCAGCAGTGTGCTGTTGCAGACTATCACACAGAGGGTTTGCCACTCGTGTGGGCGGCATTAAACAAACACACAATTCATCCAATCCTGTTAATCAAATGTCCCTGCAGACAGCAATGTATATGGTAATAAAGCAAACAGAAAGCTTAGTTAAACAGAATAAAAAGTTTAATGATTGTTGCAATAATTGTAGATATTAATGTTTGGTTACGATTCAATCATGGTATGAATACCAAGTTGATAACCTCGGATATCTGCAGAATAAGAACACTTTATCCTGCTTTTGAATGCATGCCAATCATTAATAGCAGCAATTCCCGATGCACAGTATAGCTACAGCTGTCATCGTGATTGAAAGGTAAAATGGGGATAGGCATTTGTATTTGTATTTAATATGGATCCCTATTAGCTGCTGCCAAATCGTCCTGGGGTCCGGCAAAATTAAGGCAGTTATACAATTTTAAAAACATTACAATACATTAATTACAGAATTCACAACACACTAATTGTGTGCCCTCATGCCCATACTCCACTACCACATACAGTATCTACAAAGCAAAATCCATATGTACGTGTGTGTATAGTGTGTATGCATGTGTCTGTGCCTATGTTTGTGTTACTTCACAGTCCCCGCTGTTCCATAAGGTGTCTTTTTACCTGCTTTTTTTTATCTGATTCTACTGCTTGCATCAGTTACCTGCTGTGGAATAGAGTTCCATGTAATCCTGGCTCTATGTAAACTCAGCAAAAAAAGAAACGTCCTCTCACTGTCAACAGTTATTTTCTGTAAACTTAACATGTGTAAATATTTGTATYAACATAACAAGATTCAACAACTGAGACATAAACTGAACAAGTTCCACAGACATGTGACTAACAGAAATGGAATAATGTGTCCCTGAACAAAGGGGGGTCAAAATCAAAAGTAACTGCTGCATTAAGTACTGCAGTGCATCTCCTCCTCATGGACTGGACCAGATTTGCCAGTTCTTGCTGTGAGATGTTACCCCACTCTTCCACCAAGGCACCTGTAAGTTCCCGGCCATTTCTGGGGGGAATMGCCCTAGCCCTCACCCTCCTATCCAACAGGTCCCAGACYTAGGGCTTGGGATTGAGATCCAGTCTCTTCGCTGGCCATGGCAGAACACTGACATTCCTGTCTTGCAGGAAATCACGCACGGAACGAGCTGGTGGCATTGTCATGCCATGATGAGCCTGCAGGAAGGGTACCACATGAGGGAGGAGGATGTCTTCCCTGTAACGCACAGTGTTGAGATTGCCTGCAATGACAACAAGCGCAGTTCGATGATGCTGTGACACACCGCCCCAGACCATGACGGACTCTCCACCTCCAAATCGATCCCGCTCAAGAGTACAGGCCTCGGTGTAACGCTCATTCCTTCGACGATAAACGCGAATCCGACCATCACCCCTGATGAGACAAAACCACGACTCGTCAGTGAAGAGCACTTTTTGCCAGTCCTGTCTGGTCCAGTGACGGTGGGTTTGTGRCCATAGGCGATGTTGTTGCCGGTGATGTCTGGTGAGGACCTGCCTTACAACAGGCCTACAAGCCCTCAGTCCAGCCTCTCTCAGCCTATTGTGGACAGTCTGGGCACTGATGGAGGGATTCTGCGTTCCTGGTGTAACTCGGGCAGTTGTTGTTGCCATCCTGTACCTGTCCCACAGGTGTGATATTCGGATGTACCGATCCCGTGCAGGTGTTGTTATATGTGGTCTGCCACTGCGAGGATGATCAGCTGTCCGTCCTGTCTCCCTGTAGCGCTATCATAGGCGTCTCACAGTACGGACATTGCAATTTATTGCCCTGGCCACATCTGCAGTCCACATGCCTCCTTGCATCATGCCTAAGGCACGTTAACGCAGATGAGCAGGGACCCTGGGCATCTTTCTTTTGGTGTTTTTCAGAGTCAGTAGAAAGGCCTCTTTAGTGTCCTACGTTTTCATAATTGTGACCTTAATTGCCTACCGTCTGTAAGCTGTTAGTGTCTTAACGATCGTTCCCATGGTGCATGTTCATTAATTGTTTACGGTTCATTGAACAAGCATGGTTACAGTGTTTAAACCCTTTACAATGAAGATCTGAGAAGTTATTTGGATTTTTACGAATTATCTTTGAAAGACAGGGTCCTGAAAAAGAGACGTTTCTTTTTTTAGTGAGTTTAGTACTTTGCGCCTCCCATAGTCTGTTCTGGCTTTGGGGACTGTGAAGAGACCTCTGGTGGCGTGTCTTGTGGGGTATGTATGGGTCTCCAAGCTGTGTGCTAGTATTTTATACAGACAGCTCGGTACCTTCAGCTTATCAACACTTCTTACAAAAACAAGTAATGAGGAAGTCAATCTCTCTTCCACTTTGAGCCATGAGAGATTGAAATGCATGTCATTAATGCTACCTCTCTGTGTACTTTTAACGGCCAGCCGTTGCCGCAATTTTCCTAAGTCCCTCTTTGTGGCACCTGACCACACGACTGAACAGTAGTTTTGGTGCGACAAAACCAGGGCCTGTAGGACCTGCCTTGTTGATAGTGTTGTTAAGAAGGCTGAGTAGCACTTTATTATGGACAGACTTCTCCCCATCTTAGCTACTGTTGTATTAATATGTTTTTACCATGACAGTTTACAATCGAGGATTACTCCAAGTAGTTAAATCACCTCAAAATGCTCAATTTCCACATTGTTCATTATGAGATGTAGTTGAGGTTTAGGGTTTAGTGAATGATTTGTCCCAAATACAATGCTTTTAGTTTAGGAAATATTTAGGACTAACTTATTCCTTGCTACCCATTCCGAAACGAACTGCAGCTCTTTGTTAAGTGTTGCAGTTATTTCAGTCGCTGTAGTAGCTGACGTGCATAYTGTTGAGTCATCCGCATACATAGACACACTGGCCTTACGCAAAGCCAGTGGCATGTTGTTAGTAAAGATTGAAAAAAGTAAGGGGCCTAAACAGCTACCCTGGGGAATTCCTGCTTCTACCTGGATTATGTTTGAGAGGCTTCCATTAAAGAACACCCTCTGTGTTCTGTTAGACAAGTAACTCTTTATTATCATTATAGTAGYGGGTGTAAAGCCATAACACATACGTTTTTCCAGCAGCAGACTGTGATCGATAATGTCAAAAGCTGCACTGAAGTCTAACAAGACAGCCCTCACAATCATTTTACCATCAATTTCTCTCACTCAATCATCAGTCATATGTGTAAGTGCCGTGCTTGTTGAGTGTCCTTCCCTATATAAGTGCTGAAAGTCTGTTGTCAATTTGTTTACTTTGAAATAGCATTGTATCTGGTTAAACACATTTTTTTCCCAGAAGTTTACTAAAGGTTGGTAACAGGCTGGTAACAGGGGGCTTTACTATTCTTGGGTAGCGGAATGACATTAGCTTCCCTCCAGGCCTGAGGGCACACACTTTCCAGTACGCTWAAATTGAAGATGTGGCAAATAGGAGTGGCAATATCGTCCGCTATTATCCTCAGTAATTTTCCATCCCGATTGTTAGACCCCGGTGGCTTGTCATTGTTAATAGACAATAATTTTCCACACTGACTTTCTGGAATTTAAAAATACAATTCTTGTCTTTCATAATTTGGTCAGATATACTTGGATGTGTAGTGTCAGCGTTTGCTGCTGGTATGTCATCCCTAAGTGTGTTGATCTTGCCAATGAAAAAGTCATTAAAGTACTTAGCAATGTCTGTATGTTTTGTGATAAATGAGCCATCTGATTCAATGAATGATGGAGCCGAGTTGGCTTTTTTCACCAAAATTTCATTTGAGGTGCAACAAAGCTTTTTACTGTCATTCTTTATATAATTTATCTTTGTTTCATAGTATAGTTTATTAAAAAATGTATTTAGCTTAGTCACATGATTTCTTAATTTACAGTACGTATGCCAATCAGTTGGGCTGCCAGACTTATTTTCCATAACTTTTGCCTCATCCCTCAACCATACAATTTTTCAATTCCTCATCAATCCAAGGGGATTTAACAATTTTTTACAATAATTTTCTTAATGGGTACGTACTTATTAGTAACTGGAATAAGCAAGTTCATAAATGTGTCAAGTGCAGCATCCGGTTGCTCCTCATTACACACCACAGACCAGCAAATATAATTTACATCATCAACATATGAATCACTACAAAACGTATTTTATGACCTTTTATACACTATACTAGGCCCAGCCTTTGGAACTTTGGTTTTCCGAAATATGGCTATTATATTGTGATCATTACATCGTACGGATTTGGATACTGCTTCAAAGCAAATTTCTGCAGCATTAGTAAAGATGTGATCAATACATGTTGATGATTTCATTCCTGTGCTGTTTGTAAATACCCTGGAAGGTTGACTGACAACCTGAAACAGGTTGCAGGCACTGGTTACAGTTAGACATTTTTTATTGAGTAGGCAGCTTGATGAGAGCCAGTCAATATTTAAGTCACCAAGAAAATATACTTCTCTGTTGATATCACATACATTATCAAGCATTTCACACATATTATCCAGATACTGATTGTTAGCACTTGGTGGTCTATAGCAGCTTTTCACAAGAATGGCCTTTAGGTGAGACAGATGAACCTGTTGCTATATTACTTCAACAGTATATAACATTAGATCTTGTGAGTTTCAGAGATCAGAATCAAATCAAATTTTATATGTCACATGCCCCGAATACAACAGGTGTAGTACTTACAATGAAAAGCTTGCATACAAGTTCTTAACCAACAATGCAGTTAAGAAAATACCTAAAAAAAGMAACAAATAAAAGTTACAAAGAATTAAAGAGCAGCAGTAAAATAACAATAGCGAGGCTATATACAAGGGGTTTCGGTACAGAGTCAACGTGCGGGGGCACATTGAATGTCATCTGTTACAAGCAAGTCARTGACTTGTTTCTCAGGCAGCATATGTTAATCTATTTTCAGCACTTTTCTGGGTTGCTTGATTGTTTTTAATGCTTTACTGGAAAGCTTTTTGAGACGTAGACTTTTCTAGTGCAGGGTGAGCTGCACAAAGTGGTCTTCCTACTAGGGCACACCGCCTCAGTGCTAACAGTGTAACTCTGGTTCATAGGCTCATGATTACTGCATCCAATAGCTGTAGGATTAACACAGGTATTCAGGGCAATTAGGGGGATATAGATTAAGTTCCTTACATTGTGTCTGCTAACGCCCCTAGGATAATGTACATTTGATGCAGCATTATGACGACTCATTGTCACAATGGTAGGGATTAGCTGAGCTAGTCTTGGGTCATTGAAAAGTCATTGTTTCAACACAGCCTTGAAATGAGTCCAGGAGCCAAGATGATTTGGATGGACTCCGTCATTCCAGTAGAGTATCTTCTGTTTCCAGAAGGTGTCAAAGTTATTTATAAAAGTGACTACAGCAGAGCTACAATAATATTTTAGCCAGATGTGTAAGGCCAGTAGCCTGCTGAATCTTTCACACCCGCGGCCCAACAATGGTACTGGACCTGAAATGATTGGCTGTTTTTTGGAGTCTTTAAATGTTKAAATCAGTTCTGGACTACGAAAGTGTCAGCTCCCGGCATCTGTGGTAGAACAGTCGGAAGCAGTCTTGTTATGTCCTGTACTCCTGCTCCTGGGTAGTACAGGGTTTTTGCCTTGGGAACCGAGATGTTTCTCACCATAAAGCTGCCTATAATGACAGCTGGCGATGTTAAATGGGCCGGTCTCTCAGGCAGCCTCACGGTCTGATGAGGATGGGAGCTCCGAGGATCTGAACCCGAGGTAGAAGCCACCGGAGAGGGAGACAGAACAGAGGACAAAGACGCAGGTACCTCCGGATCCGATCTTGAATGGGAAGCCCCGAAGGAAGAAGGCGCTGGAACCTCTGGACTTCCACGGCGAGTGACGTATCTCCATGGCTGGTTGGTTGGGTCGAGAACAGCTCCGTTCTCCAGCGAAGGGGGAGACCCCTTCGGGGATGGAACCCTGCTAAGCACCAGCCAGTCAGCTGTGGAGAGCCGACACGACGACCAGAGTGGCGTCCGGCTACTGGGGTGTAAGAAAAAGAAAAAGAAGGCGGCGTGGATTCCCCAGTAGCTTGTGTAGGTTTTCTACTTGCTTGCTAAGAGTAGCCAATTCACCCCTGTAGTCCTCTGTAAGCCAGCAGTTGCTACATTGAAAGTCAGCGCGGACCATATTGTCCCGGAACAAAGCAAAGTAAACACAGCTCCTGCTGCGCTGGAAACGTTCAATAGCGACTTCCATTTGAGACCGCAGAGCCAGCTAGGCTAGCTGGGCTTCCGTGTCTCTCCCCCTCTGTGGAATCTGGAGGGATCCCGGGACAGTCAGCAGCGCTCACAGCAACTAAGCCCAACAGAGTCGCAGGATCCAAAATAAAATGATATAAAAACATTGTCAGCTTTACAAAAACAATAAACCGAGGTCTCTCGTTCAGCTTTCGGCGTTCAACAACAAACATAGATGAGTCTCTCCAACAGATACTGTATACAGTATGTCTATTCTCATGGAAAGAGCTCCTCAATCATGGCAGGCTGCCCACTGATTTCACTGAGCTGTCTTCCCGAGGCTGTTGAACTTCCTGTTGTCTGAGCCTCCTGCCTAGGTTGAATATATAGAGATTAAGATAATGTAATATTTCCATGCTGCAGTGTTTGAAAATAAACAAATTCATTGGACCAGTGCTGTTGATAACTTCTAGCACCGTTGCTAAATTGTAATGCTGGTCCCATTTTTGCAAAGAGATATGGCATATTAGAATCCCGTTGTTTTAACCGATCTTAAAACCTAGTCTCCTGCTACCCGAGGCTTAGTCTGTCTCTAGGCAGGGTATAGAACTGTCCTGGGGAGACAGACAGACACAACCAGACACAACAGAAAATCCATAGGTGACACATTGTCACGACTTCCACCAAAGGTGGTTCCTCTCCTTGTTCGGGCYGTGCTCGGCAGTCGGCGTCTCCGGCCTACTAACCATCACCGATCCATTTTTCCTTTTCCGTTTGTTTTGTCTTTGGTRCATTCACACCTGGTTTTCATTTGCTTTAATTTCTGTGTGTATATTTACCGCTTAGGTTTGTGCGGGATTATTTTCATATTGCTCGTTGAGTTTTTTTCCCCTCAGTTTATTCACGTGTACCGTGTGTTAAGTATAGTAAGGAACACGTGTGTTCCCATGTCTTGGGCGTTTATTGACATTGTACCTGTACCGTTTTGGGACTTGCCTATTAAAGACTCTACATTGACATCTCTGCTCTCCTGCGCTTGACTCCTTAACTACCTTCAGTACGATTACGCAACACACGTATCCACAGCAAGATAAAGACGGCCAAGGGGATTGAATACTGCATTCCTAGACTGAAAAGTTATCTCAGAATGCCAAACAATAATGTAAGTACAACTTAGTATGCAACAAGTTTTAAGTGCAAGAAAACTGCTTCTAACTTCGCAAAACTATCCATTTCACTCTGGCCTAGATTGAAATCTGTCTTAAAATTGCGTGCAGAACCTCAGCGGGACTTATGGATTTTCCCTGCAATTTTCCAAACAAATACCATTTCAAGGCCAATCTATCCTTGTTGTAAGGCACTGAGGCAATCCTACCATTGACATTTTGTGTGGGTCTTTTTCAGCAAATTTGCTGGAAGTAATCTGAAAGGAAAGACACAATGATTGATTGAATACAATGTCAGCGATAAATGGGTCTTTATCTCTGTAGAATCAGAGACATTTTCAACCCCTCTGCGTTTAGAGAGCATAGAGCTTTTACACTGTACAAAACAGATTCCACACACACAGTGGAGGCTCATCAGAGGAGGAAGGGGAGGACCATCAAACACCAACTAATTGATTAAAACACACTATTTTGCAAAAAAGGTATACAGTAGCCTCAACAGCACTCTGTAGGGTAGTACTGCTTACTGACTGTAAACTATAACGTTACTTCATGATTGTTACTTTAGCTAATATGGTGACAACGATGTAGGCTGTGTGTAGTGGTTATGATAGGGTTTGGCTTGGAAAGGTTTTTTCGCCTGGTCACATACAGCTGATGTGTTGTTCATTGAAGTCCACAAGTGAAGAGAAGAGCTGAGAGGAGGAGAGCATAGCTGCTATGAAAGTGAACTGTGTTTACGTGTGATCAGGGGTGTWTTCATTTCGCTGATTCTGTTGAAAAACATTTCTTAAACGGAAGCAAAAGGAACAAAACGGGGATAAACATACCTGAATTTGTCCAATACAAACTTTCATTTGCAACTGTTGGACAAATGATTACACCCTATAACAGATAGATGCAGGCAAGAGTGTACAAGGTTGTATTGAATGTCACTGTCTGTCCATGTGTCACTGTCTGTCACCTCAAATTTGTCTCTCAACCTGTGTGCCCCTACATTGTAAACTTTCATTCATAGGCTAGGTTGTAGCAACCTCATGATGGGTAAAGGGAAAATGTGAGTATCATGTAGCAGCCTAAACTGTTTCATAGAACTAGGTGAATGGAATATGAATAAGAGTCCTCCAATATGCTGTAATAAACAGCAAAAAAAGAAATGTCCTCTTACATGTGTAAATATTTGTATGAACATAACAAGATTCAACAACAGACATAAACTGAACAGGTTCCACAGACATGTGACTAACAGCCACCAGCCCAGCTGCATTAAGTACTGCAGTGCATCTCCTCCTCATGGACTGCACAAGATTTGCCAGTTCTTGCTGTGAGATGTTACCCTACTCTTCCACCAAGGCACCTGTAAGTTCCCGGACATTTCTGGGGGGAATGGCCCTAGCCCTCACCCTCCGATCCAACAAGTCCCAGATGTGTTCAATGGGATTGAGATCCGGGCTCTTCGCTGGCCATGGCAGAACACTGACATTCCTGTCTTGCAAGAATTCAAGCACAGAACGAGCAGTATGGCTGGTGGCCTTGTCATGTTGGAGGGTCATGTCAGGATGACCCTAGCAGGAAGGGTACCACATGAGGGAGGAGGATGTCTTCCCTGTAACACACAGCGTTGAGATTGCCTGCAAATGACAACAAGCTCAGTCCGATGATGCTGTGACACACCGCCCCAGACCATGACAGACCCCCCACCTCCGAATCAATCCCGCTCCAGAGTACAGGCCTCAATGTAATGCTCATTCCTTCGACTATTAACCTAAATCCGACCATCACCCCTGGTGAGACAAACTGCGACTCATCAGTGACTCGTTTTTGCCAGTCCTGTCTGGTCCAGCGACGGCGGGTTTGTGCCCATAGGCGATGTTGTTGCCGGTGATGTCTGGTGAGGACCTGCCTTACAACAGGCCTACAAGCCCTCAGTCCAGCCACTCTCAGCTGATTGCGGACAGTCTTAGCACTAATGGAGGGATTGTGCGTTCCTGGTGTAACTCAGGCAGTTGTTGTTGCCATCCTGTACCTGTCCCGCAGGTGTGATGTTCGGATGTACCGATCCTGTGCAGGTGTTGTTACACGTGGTCTGCCACTGCGAGGACAATCAGCTGTCCGTACTGTCTCCCTGTAGCGCCGTCTTAGGCGTCTCACAGTATGGACATTGCAATTTATTGCCCTGGCCACATCTGCAGTCTTCATGNCAGTACGGACATTGCAATTTATTGCCCTGGCCACATCTGCAGTCCTCATGCCTCCTTGCAGCATGCCTAAGGCATGTTCACGCAGATGAGCAAGGACCCTTGGCATCTTTCTTTTGGTGTTTTTCAGAGTCAGTAGAAAGGCCTCTTTAGTGTCCTAAGTTTTCATAACTGTGACCTTAATTGCCTACCGTCTGTAAGCTGTTAGTGTCTTAACGACCGTTCCACAGGTGCATGTTCATTAATTGTTTAATGGTTCATTGAACAAGCATGGTAACAGTGTTTAAACCCTTTACAATGAAGATCTGTGAAGTTATTTGAATTTTTACAAATTATCTTTGAAAGACAGGGTCCCGAAAAAATGACGTTTCTTTTTTTGAAATATTCCTTGCTCATCTTCAACGGCACAGACCACCACTGACCCACACACACACACACACACACACACACACAAATGACATTTAACACCTGCCAAAGTTTAGGCGGCATTCATCCAAGTTTGACCACTAGAGCACCTGGGGTCTGAACCTGCATTGGTTATGTTATAATCAATATGTACGAAGGCCTCTGTTGGCCATAATGTAGAGGTGACTAGAACGACATGTCCCTGTGGACCAGCCCACCCCAGACTGACTGAGACAGGAAAATACCCACAAAAGTTTTACACACACAGAAAAAACTGAAAATCAACAAAGCGAGGCAGCAGGCGAGCGCCAGGCAGGGAAGCGAGGAGGCTGGCTGGTTGTGTCCAGTGGTTTGATCTCAGCACACAGCCGGGATCAGAGATCACTTCCTGAAAAATAATAAAGATGATCTGCAGCCCTTTTTCCTGCTTCACGATAGAAATGCCATGACATCCAGCGGAACGTTATTGCAAGGTCAGGTACTACACACAAAACACACAGAGCTCTGTGAAAAGGGTAAGCCGCTCTCTTTTTATTTACCAACTCTCAGAACTCCACCGTTCTGTTCYCGTTCTGTTCACTCCTGCCGAACTGGACTGAGACTATGGGGAGTTCTTCAAGCCCCTTTAAACTCAGCAGGTATACTCATGAAAGACCAGCTCCATCTGACCCACCCTCACCCCATATCATTAKGTAATAAACATACAGAGGAAATTACATTCAACACCTGAACCTGTTTGTTTGTGTTTGTCATCCTAACTGAGACCACACAGACACGCTCCAGTCACAACAGCCGTCTCCCTGTGATGTCTCCCCGCTGGGATCTGACATCACCGCAGAATAAACAAACAATGTTACACAATCAGTTACAGCACTCTGATTAGCTTTGATGTATAATTACTGTGCTTCAGATGCTATAKCACGCCACAGCATTCAGGAGAGGAGTTCACACTAAATTTCCCCCCAACAGCCAGTCATTTTGTAATGAGACTCGCCAGGTGCAGTTTATTTCAATACACCTGCAGTCCTCCATACCGTGTATGCTGTTCAACTTTACATTGTGTGGCCCAGCAAAGACCTATTGTACCTTAGGCAATCATAATGAACACCTTGTCAATGAACACAGTGTAAGTAAGAGCATAGTACTGCACCTTGTGCTTTGTATATGTGTTGAGCTAGGACATGTACTGTTTGACATTCCAATACCAACCAAGGATCTCACTACATCCCACATGTGCACACACAGTCAAAAAGTAAGTATTATGTGCCATTCAAAGTCCCACTAAACACACTGATATGATTGCCCTATTGTGCTCTGCTGTCAGCACTGATCGTCTGTGCTTACAGAGGTGAATTCAGCTGATCAAACTAGATGGGGCTTTCTTTAGAGATCACATGTTAGATAACAAACAAAACAAACTGTGTACATAATGCAGAGCTCTCTCTGAGAGCCACAAACATAGAAAACACTTTCATCAGCTACACCCTCTAGCCGGTTTCACAAACAAAGAACTCCAAAAAAACAAAAACTTCTCTGCCTTCTGTTTTCCAAAGTGATTTGGACTGACAACGGCACCATCAAAGGCAGAAGCCAGCTGCATAATTCATGTAAGGACAAAAGGCTGGGAGGAAGTGACAACTTGTCAAAGGGATATAAAGCTCTGTAATGAACGAGAGAGAAGAGAAAGGAAAATGACAGACAGTATGCAAACAAAGGTTGGTAAACATTGCTCCCTCCGCACTGCAGGAGGTGCTGTTTTATCTCTTTACCTTCTGAGTTTTACCTCTATTTCTCTGAGGCATCTGATTCAAATGTTACCTCAAAACTTCATGTGAATGGCCCTTGTAGGCCTTGTAGGTCAAAGTCCTTAGATGGCGATATCTACTAAGTTAATACCTAGAATTGTTTTAAGATGGCCATTAAACAGACCATTTAGGACACCTGTGGGTATAAAAAAWATATATACGTTTTCTTTTTCTTTGATGAAACATTGAATTTGGCCTCACTGCTATTAGCCCATAGAAATGCATTGAATAACAAATTCCTACATGGCAACCCAGATTTTTTTTTAAATTGCAACAGGAAGTATGTTTTATAAAGTACACTATGTTTCCTATATCTGAGAGCTATAAGAAAGCTCAGGGGGAATAAAATCACCGGGTGACCTTCTAACGAGTCCTGCGAAGCTTTAAAACAGATGACACATCTGAGTTTGTGAGAGTCTGTTTTTTATAGTGGGGTTATAATAGTTTCTAACTCAAACCGGTCGGAATTAACAGACGTTTTCGTGAGAAGACCTGTGACAAGTTGGCACGCCGACGGGTTGACTTCAAAACGAGTTCCGTGAAGCTTGTGGGCATCAGAGCAAAACGGACGACAAGTTCGTGACTGGGAGAGTCTGAGCTTTTCATAGTGGGGTCATAGTAGCTTATAGCCTCAAACCAGTTGGACTTTACAAATGTTAACGTGAGAAGACCTGTTTCCGGGATGTCTCCTGGACTCACAAATACCATTGTAACTCTGCCGCCTTCCACTGTAGAGCCAAATGGCCGACACCAGCGGATGCAGTGGATTGAGATGGAGCCTATGGAAAAGAACGGAAGTCTCTAGCTTTTGAATTTAGATTTAGACTCCAGGGCGTTGTCCATTGGAGGAGATAGCACTTTGAATGGCAGGGTTGACAGCTCAAGGTGAGGCAGTGATTTGAAAGTTCAAGAGGAGTCATTTGTAAGGGCTCTGAAGAGATGCTATTTCAGAATTACTAAGATTCCTGTTAAAGCTAAAGCCCACTGCCACGGTGACTCAGTTTAGCCTCCATCAC
The DNA here is from genome assembly GCF_002910315.2 of Salvelinus sp. IW2-2015. Lineage (NCBI taxonomy): Eukaryota > Metazoa > Chordata > Actinopteri > Salmoniformes > Salmonidae > Salvelinus > Salvelinus sp. IW2-2015. The sequence goes on along the minus strand of NC_036860.1, from coordinate 51,873,740 downwards.
TATAGACTCTGTCCAAGTGTGACCAAACACCTCAACCACAGTCAGTGGAGGAGGAGGGGTGATGAAGGGGCGACAGGACAGGAGTGAGGGGATTTGGAGCATGACCAAGGGAGAGACCAGGGGGGCAAGGTCTGCTATGCACAAACATTTTTTTATGGCATTTTGGCTTATCGCAGATGTCATGTTACATTAGAATCGCGTTACATTACCCGGCTTCACAGTCTACGGCTATGGCTGACGTTGCCGGTGGGAGGAAAAGGGTGAGACATACGAGGGCGCTGCACTTCTCAGAGGTCTAAGAAGACTTCCTCTCCTCATTTCATTACAGACTTAAATTAAATGTAAGAATCCTTTTACATGGTTTTGCCCTGAGAATTGAGATTGAGTACTTTCTCCTAATTTTCTCCCAATAAAGAGGAACCCAATAAACACAACATACACAAAGAGGAAAAATCTAAATCAGCTCACCTGTGTAATTGCATCATTCAGTGGTAAATGGAGGGAGACGAACAGCAGCAGCATATGAAAGAGAGAGAAAGAGAGAGGGAGTGGGGAGATATTTCTCATTAGAACATTTTCCCATCTCAGATATATATTACAAATTAGACTGCATACATATCTACTGTAGATGAAATTGCACTTCTTTATTCATCAGTAAATGCCATTTGCAGGTGTAAAATGTCCATACACAGTGTCTTTGGCAAGTATGCAGACCCCTTGACTTTTCCACATTTTGTTAGGTTACAGCCTTATTCTAAAATTGATTAAATTGTTTTTCCCCATCATAAATCTTCAGACAATGCCCCATAATGACAAAGCAAAAACAGGTTTCAGAGATGTTTGCTAATTTATATATATATATWTTTTTTTAAACGGAAATATAACATTTAGATAAGTATTCAGACGCTTTACTCAGAACTTTGTTGTAGCACAATTGGCAGCAAATGCAGCCTTGAGACTTCTTGGGTATGACACGACAAGCTTGGCACACCTGCATTTGGGGAGTTTATCCCATTTTTCTCTGCAAATTCTCTCAAGCTCTGTCAGGTTGGATGGGGAAAGTTGCTGCACAGCTATTTTCAGGACTCTCCAAAGATATTCGATCGGGTTCAAGTCTGGGCTCTGGCTGGATCACTCAAGGACATTCAGAGACTTGTCTCGAAGCCACCCCTGCGTTGTCTTGGATGTGTGATTAGGGTCGTTGTTCTGTTGGAAGGTGAACCTTCGCCACAGTCTAAGGTCCTGAGCGCTCTTAAGCAGGTTTTCATCAAGGATCTCTCTGTACTTTGCTCCGTTCATCTTTGCCTTGATCCTGACTAGTCTCCCAGTCCCTGCCACTGAAAAACACTACAGTCCCTGGTTCGAATCTAGGCTGTATTACTGAGTGGGAGTCCCATAGGGCGGCGCACAATTGGCCCAAAGTCATCCAGGTTTGGCTGGGGTAGGCTGTCATTGTAAATAAGAATTTGTTCTTAACTGACTTGCCTAGTTAAATAAAGGTAAGAAATAACAAAGAGCACAAAATGGCGAGCAACAGATTGACAGGCGACAGAGGTGAGACCCAGGAGGAAAATGCAGAGGCATGTGTTGTTAAATGTCAGGCTTGTTCTTCACAATCCCCTGGATACTATGATTTGTTTAATATGTAAATCTAGAGGCCTCCTGAGTGGTGCTGTGGTCTAAGGCACTGCATCACAGTGCTAGCTGTGCCACTAGAGATTCTAGGTTCGAGTCCAGGCTCTGTCGCAGCTGGCTGAGACTGGGAGACTCATGGGGCAGTGCACAATTGGCCCAGCGTCATCTGGGTTAGGGGAGGGGTTGGCCTGAAGGGATGCCCTTGTCCCATCGTGCATTAGTGACTCCTGTGGCAGGCTGGGCGCAGTGCACACTGACACGGTCGCCAGGTGTACGGTATTTCCTCTGACACATTGGTGCGGTTGGCTTCCGGGTTAAGTGGGCATTGTGTCAAGAAGGCTTTGTTGGGTTGTGTTTCGGATGACGCACGGCTCTCGACCTTTGCCTCCCCCGAGTCTGTACGGGAGTTGCAGTAATGAGATAAGACTGTAACTACCAATTTGATAACATAAAATTGGGGAGAAAAAGGGGTAAAAAAATAAACAATAATAATATGTAAATATATTTTAACTCAATATCATGTGTGTGTATAGCATTGAGATATATACACAGGTGTATAGTCTCTCTCTAACCTTATGACAGGTGTTATGATGTTAGCCTGATCGAGGGTTAAAGGTCCAAACTGGCCTGTTCTATCTGTTTAAAAGGAAGCCGATGAGGAGTCACTACCCCGGGGCGGTCACTGCATATCACTGCATCCACAGGACAGACAGACAGACAGACAGACAGACAGACAGACAGACAGACAGACAGACAGACAGACAGACAGACAGACAGACAGACAGACAGACAGACAGACAGACAGACAGACAGACAGACAGACAGACAGACAGACAGACAGACAGACAGACAGACAGACAGACAGACAGACAGACAGACAGACAGACAGACAGACAGACAGACAGACAGACAGACAGACAGACAGACAGACAGACAGACAGACAGACGAACAGACAGACAGACAGACAGACAGACAGACAGACAGACAGAGACAGACAGACAGACAGACAGACAGACAGACAGACAGACAGACAGACAGACAGACAGACAGACAGACAGACAGACAGACAGACAGACAGACAGACAGACAGACAGACAGACAGACAGACAGACAGACAGACAGACAGACAGACAGACAGACAGACAGAAGACAGACAGACAGACAGACAGACAGAACAGACAGACAGACAGACAGACAGACAGACAGACAGAGACAGACAGACAGACAGACAGACAGACAGACAGACAGACAGACAGACAGACAGACAGACAGACAGACAGACAGACAGACAGACAGAAGACAGAGACAGAAGACAGACAGACAGACAGACAGACAGACAGACAGACAGACAGACGACAGACAGACAGACAGACAGAGACACAGAGACAGACAGACAGACAGACAGACAGACACAGACAGACAGACAGACAGACAGACAGACAGACAGACAGACAGACGACAGACAGACAGACAGACAGACAGACAGACAGACAGACAGACAGACAGACAGACAAAGACAGACAGACAGACAGACAGACAGACAGACAGACAGACAGGACAGACAGACAGACAGCAGACAGACAGACAGACAGACAAAACAGACAGACAGACAGACAGACAGACAGACAGGACAGACAGACAGACAGACAGACAGACAGACAGGACAGACAGACAGACAGACAGACAGACAGACAGACAGACAGACAGACAGACAGACAGACAGACAGAGCAGACAGACAGACAGACGACAGACAGACAGACAGACGACAGGACAGACAGAGAGCACCAGCCTACATCCTCTGTTCTGTTAGATCCTGTTACCTGTCTGCCTCCCACTATAGGGAAGTAAGTAAGCACAACATGTCCTCTGTGTGTGAGTTCTGCCTGGGAGCAGAGCCTGCTGCAAGGTCACTCATCCGCTGGAGGGGGGACGGTCACATAACCCCTCTCTCTGCAGTCTGCTAGTGAGGTTATGTTTATTCTGATCTTAACCACACCTGAGAGATCTGTTGTTTTTCATCAGGCCTGTCAGACCAATCGTCTCATATCTACCTCCAGCAGAACAATTACACCCAAATGGGAGCAGAGATTTAGAGGGGACTTGGATAGGCACGGAAAGCATCACAATCTGCCACACACAATCTAGTGCTCTGTATCTTAGGAATGGAACACATTCTCAGTCACCCAAAAAAGATTATATCAAACAAACAACATAATCAATTGTGAAGAAATCAAAACTTTGGCAATTGCATTGTATGCTTTCCAGACTGAATAACCTTTTGTCAATTGCTAAGGCAAAGAGGGAATCTTATGGAATATGACCATAATCGTGATCATGAACCGGATATCGACGTCCATGAGGAGGATAGGATGCTTGCTGTGTGTGAAAATAATCAGCTAGTTCTGAGAGTTCCTCATTCATCTCCTGAACAGAAACTTAGTGGGAGACCCAATGCAGTGAAACACTGGCTTTGTATAGGAATCACTGCTGAGGATCCTCTACTCAACATACTGTATTACGATCCAGTACTCAAATGTAATTGGCAGCAGGGTGTGGGTTTTTGTTTTCCCCCATAGAAAAAGAATTAGCATAGAGTATTAACTGTATAATCATAATTGGATATGTGGACTTATATGAGACGTAGCTAATGCTGACAAAAAAAAAATATTGTCTCAGCTTTGATAAGCCTGGTGTGTTTTTAATGGTTATTTCTGATGCTGCAGAGCACAGCGCTCTGATGTCCTGTTCTACATGCAGTACCATGGGCCACAGAAACAGCCCTGACCTATCGATTGGTCTGTAAAAGTGTCTTCTTATCAGCGGAGAATTMATGTCTTGTTGTATACAGTACAGTGCATGAGCTACCTTTAAAGATAAAACAATCCATCTGGTTGGAGAGAGAGAGTTTAGGGAGTGCTCATGTTTTTAGTTGGGAGATAAGAGATTAAGTGATGACCCTGAGACATTAAGGAGATTGGCAGACACGTTTTATTGCTCAGAAAAGGTCAATGTGTCCATAAAAGCAATTCTGATGTCCCTTGGCAAGGACTGTTGATTAGAACTCTGCGTTTGGATCATAACTTGTCCAACCACTCAGCAATGACACAGAACATCCTGTCCTATACCTTCACAGTACCTCTTCTCATCAGCTGATCTCCTGATATGGAAAAATCTAAGACATTTAAGGGATTACTGTAAATAAAAATTGTGGAGTTCAGTAAGACAAAATAACAAAGCAAGCTGGAAGGCTGCTGTGGACAAGCTGGACAAAGGTTTTCTCTAGAGCAGGGCTCCCCAACTGACAGTCCATGGGCCTGATTTTATTTGGCCTCTCAAATTTTCTGAGCAAAAATAAATAATAKATGTTTTATTTGGACATAAGACCGTACAAAACACCAGAAAATCTGTTCCAAAGTATTCCCACACATAATAGAGAGATATACACCGTATATAGACTCGCTACTGTTATTTTATTGTTGCTCCTTAATTATTAGTTATTTTTCTATTTTTGTTATTTGTATATTTTATTTATTTTTATTTCAGTTTATTTAACGAAATACTTTAACACTTTTTTTCTTAAAACTGCATTGTTGGCTTGTAAGTAAGCATTTCGCTGTAAGGTCTCCACCTGTTGTATTTGGCGCATGTGACAAATACAATTTGATTTGATTTGTGTACAAAACATTAGGAACAGCTTCCTAATATTGCACCCCCTTTACCCTCAAAACAGCATCAATTTGTTGTGGCATGGACTCTACAAGGTGTTGAAAGCGTTCCACAAGGATGCTGGACCATGTTGAATCCAATGCTTCCCACAGTTGTGTCAAATTGGATTGATATCCTTTGGGTGATGGACCATTCATAATACACACGGAAAACTGTTGAGTGTGAAAAAACCCAGCAGGGTTGCAGTATTTGACACACTCAAACCGGTGCGCCTGGCACCTACTACCATGCACCTGTTCAAAGGCACTTCAATCTTTAGTCTTGCTCATTCACCCTCTGACTCATCAGACCGAAGGACAGATTTCCACCGGTCTAATGTCCTTTGCTTGTGTTTCTTGGCCCAAGCAAGTCTATTCGTATTATTGATGTCCTTTAGTAGTGGTTTCTTTACAGCAATTTGACCATGAAGGCCTGATTCACGTAGTCTCCTCAGAACAGTTGACGTTAAGATGTGTCTGTTACTTGAACTCTGTGAAGCATTTATTTGGGCTGCAATCTGAAGTGCAGTTAACTCTAATGAACTCGTCCTCAGCAGCAGAGGTAACTCTGGGTCTTTCTTTTCTGTGGCGGTCCTCATGAGAGCCAGTTTCATCATAGCGCTTGATGGTTTTTGCGACTGCACTTGAAGAGACTTTCACAAGGTCTTGAAATGTTTTGGATTGACTGACCTTCATGTCTTGAAGTAATGATGGACTGTCGCTTCTCTTTGCTTATTTGAGCTGTTCTTGCCGTAATATAGACTTAGTATTTTACCAAATAGAGCTATCTTCTGTATACAACCCCTACCTTGTCACAACACAACTCATTGGCTCAAACACAGTAAGAAGGAAAGAAATTCCACAAATTAACTTAAACACTTTTTTGGTTACTACATGATTCCATATGTGTTATTTCATAGTTTTGATGTCTTCACTATTATTCTGCAATGTAGAAAATAGTAAAAATAAACAAAAACCCTTGAATGAGTAGGTGTCTCCAAACTTTTGACTGGTACTGTATATATACATCCTTTGAGCATGGTGAAGTTATTAATTACACTTGGGTTGGTATATCAATACACCCAGTCACTACAAAGATTCAGTCGTCCTTCCTAACTCAGTTGCCGGAGACGAAGGAAACCGCTCAGGGATTTCACCATAAGGCCAATGGTGACTTTTAAACAGTTACAGAGTTTAATGGCTGTGATAGGAGAAAACGGAGGATGGATCAACAACATTGTAGTACATCCACAATACTAACTTAAATGACAGAGTGAAAAGAATGAAGCACGTACAGAATAAAGTAAAGTTGCAAAAAATTGCAAAAAATGTGGCAAAGAAATTAACTGAATACCAAGCGTTATGTTTGGGGCAAATCCAACACAACACAACATGATGCAGCCACCACCAATATAGTGGTACTCATAGTGGTACTCACTGAGTGGTACTCAGTGAGTACCACTATGAGTACCACTATATTGGTGGTGGCTGCATCATGTTTTGGGTATACTTGTCATCCGCAAGGACTACAGAGTTTTTTATGATAAAAATAAACAGAAAAGAGTTAAGCACAGGCAAAATCCCAGAGGCTAGCCTGGCTCAGTCTGCTTTCCAACAGACACTGGGGGACAAATTCACCTTCAGCTGGACAATAATCCACACCACATTGCCAAATATACACTGGAGTTGCTTACCAAGACGACTTTGAATGTTCCTGAGTGGCCTTACAGTTACAGTTTTGACTTAAATTGGTTTTAAAATCTTTTACAATACTTGAAAATGGCTGTCTAGCAATGATTAGCAAACAACTTGACACAGCTTGAAGAATTTTTAAAAGAATAATGTGCAAATATTGTACAATCCCAGAAAGACTCACAGTTATAGTCACTGACAAACGTGATTCTAACGTGTTGGCTCAGGGGGTTGAATACTTGCATAATCAAGATATATTAGTGTTTTAATTTTCATAATTGTTTTACAAATGTTTCAGTTTTTCTTCCACTTTGACATTACAGAGTATTTCATGTAGATCGTTGACAATTTTATTTTATTAAATACATTTTAATCCCACAACACAATAAAATGTATAAAAAGTAAAAGGGTGTGAATACTTTCTGAATGCACCATAGTTCGTTAACACCATCTCTAATTTGCTCACAAAAAAAGTAACCCATCAAATGATTTGCATGCAGATGCAGTTTGGACGTTTCACCGGTAAAATGTGAAGAATGCTGACAACATTTTTGTATTCGTGTAGGCTACACTGTCCTGCGAATGTCCCGCAAAATGATCCTGTTGTCCCGCATTTAGGTATTTTAAATGTAGTCACCCTAGCTCCAGTGTGGAGTATGTGTGATTCACAGGTAGGCTATGCTTGTTTCTCATGGAGGATCTGAACTTGATCTGTCATTGTTAAGTCTTCATAGGCAGCCAGCGATATGAAAGAGCTTGAGTCAGTGGAGAAAACAGAAGGTAAATATAATCACTCAAACCCACACAACAACTTTAACATCACTAATAACCTTTTGACGTACGAGCTACCAGGGATGGCTAACTCTGGAAATACCCTGGGTCTCCACAGAGTTATGGTAAATCAGCTTTTAGTTTCTTTGCACCCCATGTATGGAACAATCTTCAGAGTTCCCTACAACTGGATGTACTGGTGGCTCTCGGGCAGTTCAACATGCTAATTGAGGACCTCTTTGCTGAGAAATGTGCTTGTTTTTCTTAAGTGTGTTGTAATTTTGTATATTTGTATTCCATTGTATTTTGCAAATTGTGTGTATGCAGAACTCCCTTGCAAAAGAGACAGTCTCAATGGGACTCCCTCTTAAAGTAAAGGTCAAATACAAATAAATAAACTACGCATACACACATACACTCAGCTAAAATCTATGGGTGAAATAGGAAGAGAAAGTACATCTGGGATGGAGAGGGTGATTTCACAACCGAAACTAAAAGATGAGTTCAAAGTGGTGAAGGTCAGGTGCGGTTTACAATATGATTCTGCAAAATATCAACTTCTTCAAATTAAGATGTTTGGTGGTGTCACTCTGAGCTGGCAGTAAATGTAACAGCAGAGATGATGTAATGGAAGGAGCTGTTCATGGAGCTGTTCATAGCTCACATGTATGCCTCCATTACTCCCGATTGTCACGTTCTGACCTTTATTTCCTTTGTTTTGTCTTTATTTAGTATGGTCAGGGCGTGAGTTGGGGTGCTATGTTTGTTTATCTATGTCACGTTCCTGACCTGTTGTCTGTTATTTTTGTATGTGTTTAGTTGGTCAGGGCGTGAGTTGGGGTGGGCATTCTATGTTTTGTGTTTCTTATGTTTAGGGTTTGTAATTAGCCTTATATGGTTCTCAATCAGAGACAGGTGTTTGACGTTTCCTCTGATTGGGAACCATATAAAGGTAGGGTGTTCACACTGTTTTGTTGTGGGTGGTTGTCTCCTGTGTCAGTGTTCTGTATGTTACGCCACACGGGACTGTTTTTCGGTTTTGTTTGTTCGTTTTATGTAGTCAGTTTTCCTGTTATTGCGTTCTTCGTGTTTCATGTAAGTTCGTCGTCCAGGTCTGTCTACATCGTTTATTTGTTTTGTTAATTATTCAAGTATAGTTCGTTTTTTTCGTCTTGTGTAAATAAATTGTCATCACACAACGCTGCATTTTGGTTCAATCCCTGCTCCTCCTCTTCGGATGAAGAGGAGGAGGAAAGCCGTTACAGAACCACCCACAACGAAGGATCAGCAGCGGACCAAGCCTCCTGTGTGTGTCTTCAGAGCCCTGGTTATCCTACATGCACTCTCCCTGTGGTGCGTGTCTCCAGCCTAGTACCACCAGTGCTGACACCACGCACCAAGCCCATGTGCGTCTCCAGAGCCCTGTACGCACTGTTCCTTCTCCCCGTACTCGCCATGGTTGCGTGCCCTCAGCCCGGTACCACCAGTGCCGGTATCAGGCACCAGGCCTATAGTACGCCTTGAGAGTCCAGGTGCCCTGTTGTTGTTCCCCGCACTAGCCTGAAGGTGCGTGTCCTTAGCCCGGTGCCTCCAGTTCCGGCCACGCCACCAGGCCTACAGTGCGTCTCAGCCGGCCAGAGTCTGCCGTCTGCCCAACGGCGCCTAACTGCCCGTCTGCCCAACGGCGCCTGAACTGCCGTCTGCCCAACGGCGCCTGAACTGCCCGTCTGCCCAACGGCGCCTGAACTGCCCGTCTGCCCAACGGCGCCTGAACTGCCCGTCTGTCCAACGGCGCCTGAACTGCCCGTCTGTCCAACGGCGCCTGAACTGCCCGTCTGTCCAACGGCGCCTGAACTGCCCGTCTGCCAACGGTGCCTGAACTGCCCGTCTGCCCAACGCCGTCTGACCTGTCCGTCTGCAAAGCGCCGCATGAACTGCCCGTCTGTACTGGCCTTCAAAGCCGCCCGTCTGTACTGAGCCTGCAAAGCCGCCCGTCTGCCATGAGCCTTCAGAGCCGTCCGCCAGACAGGAGCCGCTAGAGCCTTCCGCCAGACAGGAGCCGCTAGAGCCTTCCGCCAGACAGGAGCAGCCACAGCCTTCCGCCAGACAGGAGCGACCAGAGCCTTCCGCCAGACAGGATCAGCCAGAGCCTTCCGCCAGACAGGATCAGCCAGAGCCTTCCGCCAGACGGATCAGCCAGAGCCTTCCGCCAGACAGGATCAGCCAGAGCCTTCCGCCAGACAGGATCAGCCAGAGCTTTCCGCCAGACAGGATCAGCCAGCGCTTCCGCCAGACAGATCAGCCAGAGCCTTCCGCCAGACAGGATCAGCCAGAGCCTTCCCGCAGACAGGATCAGCCAGAGCCTTCCGCCAGACAGGATAGCCAGAGCCTTCCGCCAGACAGGATCAGCCAGAGCCCGCCGGCCAGGATCCGCCAGAGCCCGCCGGCCAGGATCCGCCAGAGCCCGCCGGCCAGGATCCGCCAGAGTCGGCCAGACAGTCATGAGTCGCCAGACAGTCATGAGTCGCAGACAGTCATGAGTCCCAGACAGTCATGAGTCGCCAGACAGTCATGAGTCGCCAGACAGTCATGAGTCGCCAGACAGTCATGAGTCGCCAGACAGTCATGAGTCGCCCAGACAGTCATGAGTCGCCAGACAGTCATGAGTCGCCAGACAGTCATGAGTCGCCCTACAGTCATGAGCCGCCCTACAGTCATGAGCCGCCCTACAGTCATGAGCCGCCACCCAGTCATTGAGCCGCCACCCAGTCATGAGCCCGCCACCCAGTCATGAGCGCCACCCAGTCATGAGCAGCCACCAGTCATGAGCCGCACCCCAGTCATGAGCCGCCACCCAGTCATGAGCCGCCACCCAGTCATGAGCCGCCACCCAGTCATGAGCCGCCACCAAGTCATGAGCCGCCACCCATCATGAGCCGCCACCAGTCATGAGCCCGCCACCCAGTCCGGAGTTTGCACCCAGTCATGAGCTGCCACCAGTCCGGAGTTGCCCCTCTGTCCTGAGCTACCTCTCTGTCCTGAGCTACCTCTCTGTCCTGAGCTATCTGGGGGACCGGTGTGAAGGTTCCTAGACCAGGGTTGGGGGCGGGATCGCCACTCGGAGGACGCTAAGGAGGGGACAAAGACAATGGTGGAGTGGTGTCCTCGTCCTGCGCCGGAGCCGCCACCGCGGACAGATGTCCACCCAGACCTCCCCTTGAGTTTTAGGGGTGCGCCCGGAGTTATCACCTTGGGGGGGGGGTTCTGTCACGTTCCTGACCTGTTGTCTGTTATTTTTGTATGTGTTTAGTTGGTCAGGGCGTGAGTTGGGGTGGGCATTCTATGTTTTGTGTTTCTATGTTTAGGGTTTGTAATTAGCCTTATATGGTTCTCAATCAGAGACAGGTGTTTGACGTTTCCTCTGATTGGGAACCATATAAAGGTAGGGTGTTCACACTGTTTGTTTGTGGGTGGTTGTTCTCCTGTGTCAGTGTCTGTATGTTACGCCACACGGGACTGTTTTCGGTTTTGTTTTGTTGTTCGTTTTATGTAGTCAGTTTTCCTGTTATTGCGTTCTTCGTGTTTCATGTAAGTTCGTCGTCCAGGTCTGTCTACATCGTTTATTTGTTTTGTTAATTATTCAAGTATAGTTTCGTTTTTTCGCCTTGTGTAAAATAATTATGTCCCTCACACAACGCTGCATTTTGGTTCAATCCCTGCTCCTCCTCTTCGGATGAAGAGGAGGAGGAAAGCCGTTACAGTTTGGCCTGATATGGTTCTCAATCAGAGGCAGGTGTTAGTCATTGTCTCTGATTGGGAACCATATTTAGGTAGCCTGTTTTGTGTTGGGTTTTATGGGTGGTTGTCTTCAGTCTTCGTGTGTCTGCACCAGATAGAACTGTTTCGGTTTCGTTTATGTTCACCTTTATTATTTTGTATTTCTTAGTGTTCAGTCTATGTTTGATAATAAACGTGATGGACACTTACCACGCTGCGCATTGGTCCTCTGATCCTTCAAATTTCTCCTCCTCAGACGAGGAGGAAGAAGAATGCCGTTACACTGATAGGTGAGGAGCAGGCCAGGTGCATGGGGTAACTTGGGGGTGGGCCCTTCCAACAAGCAGATTTATGCTGTGATCTCTGGCATATATCTAATGACAGTCTCAGCCTTTCAAGGCACAAGAAAAGGGAAGCAGTGACATCATAAACTGCAGTGGGACATTAGGACTCCAGTATTACAACTGGTACTAGTACAGGGCTATTTAAGTGATAATGTCCGAGAAGCCGGTGTTTGTTGGATATATTGGCACGGGTGTTGTTAAGCCTGAAACAAAGTCGAGGGCCGGCAAACCGTGCCAATATATCCAACAAACCCCGGCTTCTGGCAAACCGTGCCAATATATCCTCCAAACACCGGCTTCCAGGGCATTATCACTTTTATTCAATGGGTTACCAACATATTCAAATAATGATCGACATATTTTCATAAACTTTATTTTGAATAATTTATTCGTACTATTTCATCCTTTCACAATATATAGTCCGGACAAATCTAGGGTTGCTAGAGACGCAACCCAGTCGTTCGTTCTTTTTGTTCTGTATCTATGGATGCGACCCAGTCGTTCAGTCTTTTTGTTCTGTATCTATGGATGCGACCCAGTCGTTTGCTCTAAATGTTCCATTGCCATACTGACTGGCAACGTTCTTATCCCTTGCTTGCTAGCTACATAGCCAACTACGGCTAATTTACAGTCATGTCAAAATGTACAGCCTGAATAACAACAAAGTAGCTTCATTGGCATTTGTTTAAGCTGTTTTCTAGTTAAGATTTATTTGGATACATCCATAACAATGAGCTTATGATGCACGACTTTGCCTTCTTAGCTGTTTGATGTTGCCCAGAAATACATGATTCGAGGTGGTAAATGTAGTGTCCTTCATAAGGCACCAGCTGCAACCCATGGGTGGGCCATTTAGAAACCGGTTGATCCCCCTACGGAGTGCCAGATAGCTACTTATGCTGTACCGCTCCCCCTTCCCATTTCCTACATTTCCATAAAACTGTCGGTGAAGGATGTTAAACTCTTCCTTAGTGACAGTTTTGAAGTCAACAACTTTTTTCTTCTCTGCTAGCCAGCCAATATTGAAACAATATTGAAAAGGTCGGTGAGACAAACAGCAAGGTTTATACAAATCTCTGCTGTTGAAGCCCAATTGCTAGTCTAAAAGAAATGGGAGATAATGTCTAGATGCTTTTTATAGTGGAGATCAAGTTTATACATTTCCTGACAGGGTTGATGAGACAGTGGATTGCGCAGTGAGATGGAACAGAGTAGATAGGCATTTCAACGTCAGATTTAGCCGGTGGTAACTTGTGAAATAGACACCGGCTGGAATGCGGTTTTAACCCATCAGCATTCAGGATTTGACCCACCCGTTGTATAAATGAGTAGAATGTATTGTTCTAACTCTAACTTAGTTGTATTTCTTTGTATATCGTTGTATTTTAAATGTGTGTGACTGTTCTTGTCTATCAGTGTATCAGTGTTTTGTTACTTGTCGTGTGTTATGTTTTTGTGTGGACCCCAGGAAGAAAAGCTGCTGCTTCGGCAAAAGCTAATAGGGATCCGAATAAACCAATAAAGCATTCAACTCTAAGGTGCAGAATGTAGACAGACAGTTACATCAGTGTTCTATAAAGAATGAGAATGATTCAATACAAACAGAAAATAGACCTGGCTTTAGAGAAACATTCTCAGATTTCCCATTAGAAAGGCTGTTTGATCATTAATTAATTCACAACTGTGTACCAAAGATTAAATGTATTATTGTCTTGACAAAAACTGTCAGTAATTGCGGTACTGAATGTGAATCAGTCTGACTCCTTTCATGCCTAATTACCACAAAAGCGGTAAGTCTTTTCACTCAAAAAGCTATCAGCTAAAACTGCCATCTATTACTGGCTTTGAGTAATTAATTAGAAACATTGTTATGTTTGAATAACTTTACTTTTTAACAAAGCAGCAACTTCAGTGTCACTAAAAAAATATGACTTTGTATTAAAAGTCAATTACAGTTTAAAACTCAGTGACTACTAGAGTGAGAAATCACTCCTACCAAAAAGACAGCACGTCAATTCTACAGTCAGTTTTCACTTTTCAGAGATGTTAGATCGGGTTCAAGTCTGTGCTCTGGCTGGGCCACTGAAAGGACATTCAGAGACTTGTACCGAAGCCACGCTTGTGTTGTCTTGGTCGTGTGATTAGGGTCATTGTCCCGTTGGAAGGTGAACCTTCGCCCCAGTCTGAGGAGGTTTTCATCAAGGATCTCTCTGTGCTTTGCTCCATTCATCTTTCCCTCGAACCTGACTAGTCTCCCAGTCCCTGGTGCTMAAAAACATCCACACAGCATGATGCTGCCACCAACATGCTTTGCAAAAGTATTCAGAACCTTTGCTATGAGACTCAAAATTGAGATCAGGTGTATCCTGTTTCCATTGATCATACTTGAGATGTTTCTACAACTTGATTGGAGTCCACCTGTGGTAAATTCAATTGATTGGACATGATTTGGAAAGGCACACACCTGTCTATACAAGGTCCCACAGTTGACAGTGCATGTCAGATCATAAACCAAGCCATGAGGTCAAAGGAATTAGAGCTGTAGAGCTCCGACACAGGATGGTGTCGAGGCACAGATCTGGGAAAGGGTACAAAAAAACATCTGCYGCATTGAAGGTCCCCAACACAGTGGCCTTCATCATTCTTAAATGGAAGAAGTATGGAATCACCAAGACTCTTCCTAGAGCTATTTTCCCGGCCAAACTGAACAATTGGGGGAGACGGGCCTTGGTCAGAGAGGTGACCAAGAACCCAATGGTTACACTGATAGAGCTCCAGAGTTCCTCTATGGAGATGGGAGAACCTTCCAGAAGGACAACCATCTTTGCAGCACTCTACTAATCAGGCCTTTATGTTAGAGTGGCCAGACGGAATCCACTCCTCAGTAAAAGGCACATGACAGCCCGCTTGGAGTTTGCCAAAAGGCACCTAAAGACTCTCAGACCATGAGAAACAAGATTCTCTAGTCTGATGAAACCAAGATTGAACACTTTGGCTTGAAAGCCAAGCATCACGTCTGGAGGAAACCTAGCACAATCCCTACTGTAAACAAGGTATTTCTGTTTTTATTATAAAAACCTGTTTTCGCTTTGTCATTATGGGGTATTGTGTAGATTGATGAGGACATTTTTTTATTTAATCCATTTTAGAATAAGGCTGTAACGTAACAAATGTGGAAAAAGTCAAGGGGTCTGAATTATTTCCGAAGGC
The DNA here is from genome assembly GCF_002910315.2 of Salvelinus sp. IW2-2015. Classification (NCBI taxonomy): domain Eukaryota; kingdom Metazoa; phylum Chordata; class Actinopteri; order Salmoniformes; family Salmonidae; genus Salvelinus; species Salvelinus sp. IW2-2015. Next base: position 51,858,605 of record NC_036860.1, on the reverse strand, counting down.
ACTGTGTATACTACACACCCCCAAGTGCCCCTCTTTATTTAATTTGCAAGCTATAAAAGTCCTTCAGCCTTCTTTTAGCAAATAACCACAATGTAGACTTGGCCCTAATTTATGTGCTCAATGCTCAAGACAATGCTCAATGACTGGAATGCCCTTCCCCCCTCTGAGGGGCCAAATTGTATCTCTCTCTCTACAGTATTGAGAGGACTGACTATTGAATATGTGATAGAATAATCCTACAGTATCCATATTTGGTATCTATCCAACACTTGTCCTCTGAATAMAACTCTGAAGCTATCTATATGGATGCATGATGTCTGTGGTTACTTGAAGTTGTTAAGAGTGAACTATGACGAAGCTGTACACAAATATTCTACCCCCTCAGATCATCACACATAGATGTGACCCCCTTCCTAGAGGATGTTGACTAGTTTGATCTGATTGGATATCTTCATTTTACTACCTTTGGTTATGTCTGTGGATTGSTCAACAATTGATTTTAAATATTAACAAGTCAGATCTGGTATAAATAGAAGTATGTTGTTCTCTCTTTTATCCTGTCCATTGGAATATCGTATGATCAATTCTAATTCCCTTTGTTCATGCTTCGTCTTGAAAGTTAACCTTAGGATCTATAAGGCCTAGAATTATGTTTTGATAATGTCAGTATTGCCTTCTAACTTAAGCGTTATGCCTTGTATTTGAATCCATTCATATTACAAAGTTATTAAATAATACTTGAGCATTTCTTGATCTTAGTCAGCTAAACACATAATATTTGATTGCACATAGTTTTACTATAGGTCTTGTCTATTAATTGCATCGTCTTATCATGGGTCGCATGGGAGGTATATATAATATGCATACACATAAAATATTACCCCACTACAGTAAATGGTGAACCCAACGTGATGTATCTTATGCATCATTTGGGCTAAACTGGAGTTTATTCTATTAGATTCCCCCGATATACAGTTGAAGTCAGAAGTTTACATACACCTTAGCCAAATACATTTAAACTCAGTTTCTCACAATTCCTGACATTTAATCCTAGTAAAGATTCCCTGTCTTAGGTCAGTTAGGATCACCGCTTTATTTTAAGAATGTGAAATATCAGAATAATAGTAGAGAGAATGGTTTATTTCAGCTTTTATTTCTTTCATCACATTCCCAGTGGGTCAGAAGTTCACATACACTCAATTAGTATTTGGTAGCATTGCCTTTAAATTGTTTAACTTGGGTCAAACGTTTCAGGTAGCCTTCCACAAGCTTCCCACAATAAGTTGGGTGAATTTTGGTCCATTCCTCCTGACAGAGCTGGTGTAACGGAGTCAGGTTTGTAGGCCTCCTTGCTCGCACATGCTTTTTCAGTTCTGCCCACTAATTTTCTATGGGATTGAGGTCAGGGCTTTGTGATGGCCACTCCAATACCTTGACTTTGTTGTCCTTAAGCCATTTTGCCACAACTTTGGAAGTATGCTTGGGGTCGTTGTCCATTTGGAAGACCCATTTGCGACCAAGCTTTAACTTCCTGACTYATGTCTTGAGATGTTGGTTCAATAAATCCACATAATTTTCCATCCTCATGATGCCATCTATTTTGTGAAGTGCACCAGTCCCTCCTGCAGCAAAGCACCCCCACAACATTGTACTGCCACCCCCGTGCTTCACGGTTGGGATGGTGTTCTTCGGCTTGCAAGCCTCCCCCTTTTTCCTCCAAACATAAGGATGGTCATTATGGCCAAACAGTTCTATTTTTGTTTCATCAGACCAGAGGACATTTCTCCAAAAAGTATGATCTTTGTCCCCATGTGCAGTTGCAAACCTGGCTTTTTTATGTCTGTAAACAATTGTTGGAGGAATTACTTGTGTCACGCACAAAGTAGATGTCCTAACCGACTTGCCAAAACTATAGTTTGTTATCAAGAAATGTGTGGGGTGGTTGAAAAACGAGTTTAATGACTCCAACCTAAGTGTATGTAAACTTCCGACTTCAACTGTATAATGAACACACAGCCTACACAATGGATAAGTGTAACGACAGATTTCCTCCTCTTCGTCTGAAGAGGAGGTGTAGCAGGGATCGGACCAAGACGCAGCGTAGTAAGTGTCCATGGTTTTAATATAATAAACTGAACAAGACARAAAACAAAATAACAAAAGTAAATCTAACCAAAACAGTCCCGTGTGGCACAAACACTGACACAGGAAACAATCACCCACAAACCACCAGTGAAAAACAGGCTACCTAAATATGGTTCCCAGTCAGAGACAACGCAAAACACCTGCCTCTGATTGAGAACCATATCAGGCCAATATGACAAACCTAAACATAGAAACACAGAACATAGACTATACCCACCCAGCTCACGTCCTGACCAACTAAATAAAGACGAAACAAAGGACAATAAGGTCAGGAACGTGACAATAAGGTACAGGCTACAAACTTTTTTTCAGTGAAGGGAATCTCATATTCATGATTTGGCTCAAAAACTGATCAAGGATAAGAATGATCTTCATGTTAAAGTGATTACATGTTTTATTACTGGCAAACAATTGTGTGCATTAAAAGGAGTTGGGAAAAAAACATTTCTAGAGATTAGTATTAATTTATTGTGCGAACACCAAAACGGGGAATTGAAGGGAAATATACGCATTTTGGAACTCATTTATTGGGAAAAGAAACATGAGCAAAATGTTGAAAGTGTTGCCTCCTTAGAGCGAGAGGTGACGCTTTGGAAGCAGCAATGTCAAGTGCTAGAAAAGAGTGTCAAGACTGGAGCACCAGGCCAACAGCTCTGCTTTTAGGCTGACCATTCAGGCACTGGTGATGTTTCAGAAACCGAAAGTGGTTTTGGCTTTTCAGGCAACTGTGGAGAGTGCAGCCTCCCTCCAGGACACACGTTCCGCATCCAAACTCCCAGCCGCTGTTTCACTCATAGACTAGTGAGTCCATTTAGGGCAATAGCAGTAAAGTTAATGGCAAAATGTAGATTTCTGCCTTAATAGAAATACCCAAAAGTATCTGCTATTCATGTGTAATTACATGATTCTGACATACAAAAACTTGATATATTTGGAAAGAAGACATTTGGGAGATTGCGAGGAAATGATCAGAAGATAGATAAGAGTTACATAGTTCAGAATATACAGAATACACACAAGATCAAGCACACACATAATAGCCGTTTTTATATTTTGAAAGTCATCTTTCATTGACAAGCTATAAGTGAATTTTTGATGACTAGAGCTGGAAACACATCAGATTGCTTCCAGAACATGTGAACAGTATCAGAAAAATCTGTGAGATTGATAGATCTAACAACTAGAAATGGTCAGATGTTTTAATGCTGTAAGTGGTGTCAGCTGTGGTCACGGGACGTTTCCAAGTCTCTGAGCCAGGTAGCAATAGTTCACATTATACATTATTGCTATTAAACTTCTTCAGGATTGGTGGGTCCCTTGCGGGACGGTTGAGCTAACGTAGGCTAATGCGATTAGCATGAGGTTGTAAGTAACAAGTACGTTTCCCAGGACATAGACATATCTGATATTGGCAGAAAGCTTAAATTCTTGTTAATCTAACTGCACTGTCCAATGTACAGTAGCTATTACAGTGAAATAATYCCATGCTATTGTTTGAGGAGAGTGCACAGTTTTGAACATGAAAAGTTATTAATAAACACATTAGGCACATTTGGGCAGTCTTGATACAACATTTTGAACAGAAATGCAATGGTTCATTGGATCAGACTAAAACATTGCGCACACACTGCTGCCATCTAGTGGCCAATATCTAAATTGCACCTGGGCTGGAATAATATATTATGGCCTTTCTCTTGCATTTCAAAGATGATTGCACAAAAAAAATACAAAACTGTTGTTTTTTTCTTTGTATTATCTTTTACCAGATCTAATGTGTTATATTATCTGAAATATGCCACTAATATTGAATCTAGGAAGGATATCCTAACCAGGKATGTTCCGTTTTATCTAACTATGTTATCATTAAACAGCACACTCAGTGTACTCACTGCAAATGAATGCAACGCTGTGAAAAATTGTTGGGATAAGGGGAGGGGGCGTGACCCCAAGTATTTCAGACAAGGTGTAGACTCTTACTCTCCCAGTCAATGTACTACCGTCACAGGAGGGGTCATCTAGCGTCTTAAATTAGACAGAGCAAATGTTTCAGACTTGAATAGGACTTGTCTGTCACTGGTGGCGGCCGCATCCGTGCCTCTCTCCAGCAACCAGACAGGCCAAGCTACAGTAATCAGATCATTTTTATATTTGTTGAACTTCAATTTGTGATGAGTTCCTTGTTTTTTAACATGAATAGCAAGTTTTAACTGGACAGACCGTAGTGTTTTTTGGAAACATAGGTGTTTATTATGCTGCGGTTATCTTGGTTGCGCATAGGACAGGTTTCAACTAGCAAATACATTCTTAATGCATGGTTTGAGCGGGTAATTATAGTGCCACTTAGCCTTCAAAACCTGTAATTCTAACATAGCCGGGTAGGCTGGGACATTGTAGTCTCAAACATACATGTATGTTTAGAACATTTAACTCTTTTAATCTTGTGTTGTAATCAGTGTTAGATTTCTGAATGTGATTTTGTTTAATATTTTGTGTTCCTATGCGTATTGTGCATGTGGCCAAATCTATCTGATATGTGAAGTGTGTGAGTTATGAGTTTTGTCCCACACCTCTGCGAGCCAGTGACTGGCCAGGTGGCTGTTTATTTATAGGCTACACAGGGTGGTCTGATGTAATTGATAGGAGTTGCCTACAGTATGTTTAAATTTGTTTACTTATTTTATAATGATGATTGACTCTTTTCCCTTGCACGGCAAYGATTACTTTGATTTCAGATTTAAACTTTTTCTGACTCAACCTATTGCTGTTATGTATTTTTCAAGCATTTTAGCTAATCACTGACACTATGGAAAGCTGAATCATTGGATGCATTTCTTTGGCTCGATGTCCCTTTTATGTGCACGATAAAAGGGAATCACATCGGCCTGGTGGTTTTTCATACCAAACTCAGCTCTCAATATGAAACAGTGGATTTGAATGCGTTTTTAATGGGAGATTATGATAATCCCCCCTTTGAGCTGACTTTGACAGAAGTCCTTGACCATAGCAACTCCTTCACTTTGTCCCATATATAGGCCTACGTTTGTCTACGTAATATATTCCATGTCTGTTATATGTTACATTTCTTACTTGTTGAATGTTTCTGTCAAGTCTTGAGAATAGCCAGAATTTTTTATCAATAATTATACTGAGATGCTTACTAACACACAGCTAACATGTCTTGTTTTAGGGTATGCCGAAACAATTCCAACCCTTGTGCGGTGGCAGCATTAAATTGAACTGTTCTCCCTTTGTTGTCACACACAATGCTTGACAAAATGGCTTACAGTGCATTCAGAAATAATTCATACACCTTGACTTATTCCACATTCTGTTGTGTTACAGCCTGCATTCACAATTTTTWWAAWWWWTTTWATCTCACCCATCMACACACAATAACCCATAATGGCAAAGTGAAAACATGTTTTTTAGAAATGTTTGTTTGTTTGTTTATTGAAAATGAAGTACAGAAATATCTKATTTACATACATGTTAGAATCCCATTTGACAGRGATTACAGCTGTGACTCTTTCTGGGTAAGTCTCTAACAGCTTTTCACACCTGCATTGTACAATATTTGCAAGTTWTTTWTTTTTTAATTACTCAAGCTCTGTCAAGTTGGTTGGTGATCATTACTAGACGGCCATTTTCAAGTCTTGCCATAGATAATGAAGCCGATTTAAGTCAAAACTGTAACTAAGCCACTCAGGAACATTCAATGTTGTCTTGGTAAGCAACTCCAGTGTATATTTGGCCTTGTGTTTTGGGTTATTGTCCTGCTGAAAGGTGAATTTGTCTCCCAGTGTCTGTTGGAAAGCAGACTGAACCAGGTTGTCCTCTAGGATTTTCGTTTATTTTATCCCAAAAAACTCACTAGTCCTTGCCAATGACAAGCATACCCAAAACATAATGCAACCACCACCATGCTTGAAAATATGAAGTGGTACTCAGTGATGTGTTGGATTTGCCCAGAACATAATAATTTTATTCAGAATAAAGTTAATTTCTTTGCCACATTTTTTGCAGTTCTACTTCAGTGCCTTATTGCAAACAGGATACATGTTTTGGAATATTTTTATTCTGTAAAGGCTTACTTCTTTTCACTCTGTTATTTAGGTTAGTATTGTGGAGTAACTACAATGTTGTTGATCCATCCTCAGTTTTCTCCTATCACAGCCATTAAACTCTGTAACTGTTTTAAAGTCACCATTGGTATCATAGCTAAATCCCGAAGCAGTTTCCTTTCTCTCAGCCAACTGAGTTAGTAAGGACAACTGTATCTTTGTAGTGACTGTGTGTATCGATACACCATCAAACGTGTAAAGAATAACTTCACCATGCTCCAAGGGATATTCAGCATCTACCAATAGGTGCCCTTCTTTGCGAGACATTGGAAACRCTCCCTGGTCTTTGTGGTTGAACCTATATTTGAGATTCACTGCTCGACCCAGGGACCTTACAATTATCTGTATGTGTGGGGTACAGCGATGAGGTATTCATTAAAAAAAATCATGTTAAACACTATTATCCATGCAACTTATAATATGACTTAAGCACATTTGTACTCCTGAACTTATTTAGGTGTGCCATAACAAAGGGGTTGAATAATTATTGGCTCAAGACACTTCAGCTTTTCATTTTTTATTAATTAGTAAAAATGTCAAAAACATAATTCCACTTTGACCTTATAGGGTATTGTGTGTAGGCCAGTGACATAAAATCTCTACATTCAGGTGCTGAGACAAGAAAATGTGGAAAAAGTAAAAGGGTGTAAATACTTTCTGAAGGCACTGTACTGTATGTGGATGTGCATATGACGCCTATGGATATCTTCCTGTTGACCACACCCACCTTGATGTGTGTGTTCAACAGGAGGGGGCGTCGTATATCCTTCACTAAGTGGCCTTAGACCTTAAACCCCTCGCACCTTGGGTTTACAAACTGCTGAATTATTCCTATTTGATTTAAACAAGCTGTGTGTGATCTTTGGATTTCACTCAAGTTTTATTTAGAATTTTGCTATCATCCTCATCTGATAAAGGTTAACTTGCTAAAGATAGCATTCGTTTTTTATAAATATTTGAATGTGATTTTGTAAGGTTTGAAATTAAATCAAATCAAATTGTATTTGTCACATGCGCAGAATACAAAAGGTGTAGACCTTACAGTGAAATGCTTACTTACAAGCCCTTAACCAACAATGTTTTAAGAAAAAATAAGTGTTAAGTAAAAAATAGAAAATAAAAGTAAGAAATAATTAAACAGCAGCAGCAATATAACAATAGCGAGGCTATATACAGGGGGTACCGGTACAGAGTCAATGTGCGGGGGCACCAGTTAGTCGATGTAATTGAGGTAATATATACACGTAGGTAGAGTTAAAGTGACCATGCATAGATAATAAACAGAGAGTAGCAGCAGCGTAAAAGAGTGGTTTGGGTAGCCCTTTGYTTAGCTGTTCAGGAGTCTTATGGCTTGGGGGTAGAAGCTGTTAAGAAGCGTTTTGGACCTAGACTTGGCGCTCCGGTACCGCTTACCGCGTGGTTGCAGAGAGAACAGTCTATGACTAGGGTGGCTGGAGTCTTTCACAATTATGTTACATAAGACAGCTCTGTCTCCAGAGACAGAGCAGCAGTGACTTYGTCAGATACCATATAGCCTTTTCCTGCAGTCAGATGACCTAGTGGCCTCATGGATGGAATGTTATTTATATTTTTCATAATTAATCAAAATAATAATAATTAACACCAAAAATCTGTTGTTTCTGTGTTAAACAGTTTTGTTATATTTCAGGCTTCTGTGATGTATATAAAGAGTAATATTGGGATACAAATTCTAAATCTAATACATTTCAACTCTATATCTGACATGGTACAGTGACCCATAACGATGTGCGTGAGGTGTATTATTTTGTTTCAAAGCAGATTTGCTTAAGAATACAAAGAAACATTCTGTCCACTGCAGTAAAAGGTTAATCCATGTTTAAAGATTGGGTCTAAACACATTTCAACACATTTACTTTGCATACCCTCTTCTGGTTTACAAGTTGCAATTCCTCTTATGACCTGTCGGCGGAGAACATGGAGATCATTTAGCAACCAAATACATTTGTTTTTCAAATTCAAAAATGGATTGATAGTAATTCTCACTACTCATAGACACACGTGTTAGTACCTTTCATGTTGTTATCCAACTGTTTTACAGAACATTTTATTGCTTTGTGCTTTTAACATGATGTGTTATTATTATGTTCTGTCTCTATCGATCTAAACTGACAAATTGATCTTGAGATGATTTGTAATGTTTTTTATATTTTCAAGGCAAATTCCTCCTGAGGGGGAGGCTATTTCATTTTGAACTTTCTCTCTTTCTCGGAGAAAAGTACAACTTAACACTTATGATAGTGTAACTTTAATGATGCATTTAATGGCCTTTCATTCCATGTTATATTCATCTGATTCATACTTGATCAACTTTGAGGATACCATCGACTAGACCAACCAATCTGACCAACATACACAGCCAAATAGTGACTGGTAACTCTTGACTATAATAATGTTTCATCAAATGTTGAGAACTGATTGAACTGATGTAATCTCTCTGCCCTTATTAACAAAGCATGACGTTTTATTGAGCTTGTTTGAAGGAATGTGTACCTAGGGACATTTGCATGTCTACAGCGCATTGTCGACGATCCACCGGAAGACACTCCTGATGTCATGGGCTCAAGGACAAGATGTTGGGTTCCATAAACTGTATGGAAGACTCAAGAATTAACTCTCATGTGGTGCGGGTCAGTTTTTCCTGTATTGGACACATGTACAGCTTCTGTCCAGGGGGATTTGTATGCTCAGCCCTAATTGCCCAAGACAATGCCCAATGACCAGTAAGCCCTTCCCCCCTCTGAGGTGCCAAAATGTYTCTCTCCCTCTACAGTATCCAGAGGACTGACTATTGAATGTGTGATAGAATAATCCTACAGCAGTCATGTTTGCTATCTCTCTGAAACTTGTTCTCTGAATAGAACTCTGAAGCTATCTATATGGATGTATGATCTCATTGGTTACCTGAAGTTGTTCAGAGTAAACTCTGACGACTGTCTGCAAGTGTCCTACCCAGCCCACCCACTCAGGTCATCACACATAGATTTGACCCCCTTCCTAGAGGACGTTGGTTGGTTTGATCTGATTGGATATCTTAGTTTTACTACCTTTGATTTGGCCTGTTGATTGGACAACAATTGATTTTGAATATAAACAAGTCAGATCTGGTATAAATGGAATAACGGTCTGTTGTTCTCTCTTATCCTGTATCCTGGCCATTGGAGGAAAGTTGTATAAAACATTTTAATTTCCTAGGCTTCTGGGCCTCTGGCCTATTAGGCATCTCTTTGTTCATGCTTTGTCTTAACCTTAGGATCGATATGCCTAGAATTATGTTTCGTCAATGTCAGTATTTCCTTTTAACTTAAGTTTTATGCCTTGTATTTCAATCCATTCAAATTAAATAATACTTGCTTTGATATTTTCGCTTCTCATGACCATTCCTTGATCTTAGTCAGCTAAACACATAATACTTGATTGCGCATGGTTTTACTATAATGTTAAATGGAGTCAGATATAATTTTTTTAATAGACTTTGTCCATTAATTGCATAGTCTTATCATGTGTCACATGTGAGGTATATAATAAACAAGCTCTCACAGTCTTATGTCAGAATTAGACGTTTATCCATGTTTCTCAAACGTCAAATTGTGAAGTTGTTCCAAACGTCAAATTTCGAAGTGTTTAAGGTTAAGTTTAGGCATTAACTCAGAATTATTAAGGTTAGGCTTAAGTTTAGGCATTCATTCCATCATCTTAAGGTTAGACATTAACTCCGAATGGATAAGGTAAGGGTTAAGGTTTGGGATAMGCTTAAAACAAAAATCTCACTGGATTCGCATGTGCGACCTTAGTGCCCCTAGTGGCTGGTTTCCACGTAATCTCCCAACGTCCTCAGACATGGATGGATGTCGAGTACTGACTTGTCACGAGTGACCTGGCTGTATATAATATGCATACATATCAAATATTATCCCACTACACAATGTTCACCACATCTCAGGGTTAGGCAACATCATGAGGTTTCAGACTTCACCATTCACCTTCAAAACAGCACTAAAAGTCAAACCCCCATAGTGAAAATGCTCTCTTATTCTTTAGCCAATGAAATCACACTACGACAGGAACATAGAACTTATTCAGATCTTTGATAAATATTTTACAGTAAAGTTTTAACATAAGATGGTATTCCTTCAGAAAGTCAGAACATAACATCTTAAAATAATCCACTTTAAATCAACGTTTTTGAGAAAATGTTCAGTCAAAGAATTTCGATTTCTGGAGCTTAATTCATAGTTCAAGGTAACAACACTCATTGCCATTCTCCCTATACCAGTGATAAGARACAGTTTCATGGACAAGATATGTTTTTATTTTTAGAACAGTCCCCTTCAGATAACACACAGTCCTCCATTCCATATCAGATCAGAAAATTGTTGTAAGTAGTTTAAAACTGCAATCAGAGAGAGCGAGAAAGAGAGGGGGGAGAGGGAGAGGAGGGGGGGAGCGAGAGAGGGGGGGTGCAGGGAAAAGAGGAGAATGCCTGCTTGCGAAGCTCCAGAACAGTTTTAATTACTGAGGCTCCACTTCTCCCAAACTAATCCCTTCCACTGTTGAATTTACAAGCATTACTGATACTGACAAAACGATCACTCAGGGAGAGATAAAACAATAAAACAGGAGCAAGATGAAAATGGATATTAAATAACACCCACTCTGGTTTCAAAACGGGTAAAGTACTTCTACTAATGGCTTGTGTCAGTGTGGCTGTTAGTTAAACAAATAATATACTACATCATGTCAGGTAACTGACATGGATCTTGTGACATGGACATGCCACACGTAAATTTAATGTAGACTTAGGTCTACAGACAGAAACCCAGTAATAACCTGTATTACTGCATGAGTAGAGCAAAAGATTGTAGCAGCAGTATTTTGAAAAATGTGTGTGCCGTTTGCCTCATAAATCCTTAATCTTCACTCTCATACGATACATATACATTTTTTTCAAAATTTGACAAGCTCACATGTTGGATATCACATTGAGCCTTGTTTGAATATCTGAATACCTCCTGTGTAAGACACCTCTTTGCCTCAACTCTCCAGTGACATACCTCAACTAACCTGTTCCCCCGCACATTGACTCAGTACTGGTACCCCCCTGTATWTAGCCTCGTTATTGTTATTAAATTGTGTTACTTTTAATTWAATTTTTTACTTTAGATTATTTAGTKAATCTTTTCTTAACTCTATTTCTTGAACTGCATTGTTGGTTAAGGGCTCGTAAGTAAGCATTTCACGGTAAGGTCTACACCCGTCGTATACGGCGCATGTGACAAATAAAATTTGCTTTGACTTGATTTTTGATACCCAGCAGTAACTTAAGAGCTCCTTGTGTTTTAAAAAAAGTGCTTCAAGGCACAATCTCACAGCCTTTCTCCTCTGCTCTGTGTATTTGTGAAACTCGTCTGAAATAACAGGGGTTTTGGCCTCTCCAATTCACTGTCATGCTCAACTTGTATAAATATTCAGATGGAAAGGTACAGAGGCTAATAGAGTCTTATGGGCAATTTTAGGAGAGCAGAGATGATGATGAATTGCAGGCCGGCAGTGATTTTTAAACCCTGCAGTGAGGAAGAGAAAAGCAACCACCTACCCCCTCTTCCCTTCCTCCTATCCTCCCTTCCAACTTCCCCTCCTCTTCCCTCCTCTCATCCTCTCCTATCCATTCTGACATTTCTATTAAAGAGGAGCAGCTACTCCGGTAAGACAGGCTGCTGCCGCCAGGTCCTAACCGCTCTTACCTGCTCCAATTTACTCCTGACATTTCAATAGCCCACTCACCTTTTATAATTAATCCAATCAAAATGGGGGGTATCAGTATGGGGGTTCATTGTAGATTTGGGGAGCAGAGAGTCCTGTTTTTATTGTTTATGATTAATTATTCATGCATTTTCTTCTAATTTTCCTGTCCTATGTAATGGAAGTTTAGTTAATTGATCATGATGTTCCTGACTGAGCAGGGATTTTCTGAGAGATCTGAGCCAGGAGAAAGAAAGCTCCTAATGAACACAAAACTCAGACATTTCTGTCTGATGGAGCTTTGTGCAGTGCCGCCTATATGTCTGCATTGTGTCACACTCCACCAGACTAGGGAAGTAGAGAAGATCATAGCCATGTATTTCGAAATATATGGCTCTGGAGAAGATGATTTAAAGGCACTAATTGAATTGCAGRGTTGGTACGCACATGTGCGTCCCCCCACAAACAAGACCAATCACCTCATCGGGGGCTGTGTTTAATTTCATAGCCTGCGGTTGATGTGGGAGAGGGAATAGATTAAAACCCAACGCTATGTGTGGTCAATCTGTTGCAGTGGTTTCCTTTCCACTTTCCACTTTCCACCTTTTACACAAATAGAATTTCCGCTATTATAGACAACCCCCCCCCCCGCCCGGGCCCATAATAGTATAAAACAACAACAGCTAAAACGCCTTGTAAACTGAGCGTAGTGATGCAAATCCAAATAAACTTATTTCAAGYTATCACTCACTAGGTCATCTACCTAGAAAGGCTACATCTAATGTTGAACATCACACAAAATCAGGATAGAAAGGGAGAGAAACAGAGATTAAATAGATGGAGAGAAAGTGGGAGGGAGGGAAGTTTGGCATCCATGATAGTTTCCTCCCCAGTATATTTACCTAATATCTCAAGTGTCTCAGCAGCATGTTAGTATTGCATTGATTCACAGCTCCTCTTCTACAGTATGGAGGGCTCCTAATCAGTTTGGAGGGCAAGGACACTGCTGCACTCACAGACAGACACACAGACGGACTGAGAAAGTCATTGTTGACCTTGAGTCTGCTTTTCCTCTGAGCCAGTCCATCTACAGCCATAGAATGGATAACTCTCTTCACACTCATGACATGTAATAGCAACTCAGTCAGGGGACGTTTTTAAAAGGTGATTTGGCAGGTGTTCGGTGCCCACTCTCTCAGGTCAATGCAGGGGACTGTCTGGGAGCCTCATACTGAGCCTTACCCGCCTCTACTTCCAATAACCCTGCCATGCTAATTGGTATCGCCTGGTGGGGGCCCAGCTGCTATTTATAGTGATGTGCAATACAGACAAAGTCTACTCTTGTGCGTAGATTTGAAAAATGAATTTGGCATAACTTTTTATATGTGCTGTCCTGAGGCGATGTGTGGATTTCCTTGCCCCAGCCCAGTGTATAAACCTCAGAGACCATGTGTGTGCCGGATGCAACATATTCAGCCATCACCACAAATCACATACAACATAGAGKGCCGAGAGGAGAGCAATTTAGATGAGTTGTTGTTGTGGGGCGGTTTGAGATGCAGAATCACAGCTGCCTATATTGGGCTGTTGTGAGAGGGGTTGAGCACAATCCCATAAAGAATGAGATTTAATGTGGGAAAATATGTTCAGTAAAACAATTTATATTGTGTGTGAACGCCTGGCTTCGCTCCTCCAACTTAGATGTAATAAGCTGCAACTATAGTACGTAAGTGGCCAAGTCAGCGGTGTAATGTAGACAGCCTCATCTGTCCAGAGCAGTCGCCTATGGCATTTTCCACCTGCCAACCTGTTTTCTCCCATCTCCAAACCCGACTGCCCCCTGGGAGCGTGGTCAACACWCTCCATTCAGCTGAATCCGATTGAATTAAGCGCCACACAAGTGGATTCTCAGCGCTCGCCCTTGTAGACACTTAAATGCATTATTGACATAGTTTGAGCCCCGGTCGTTCGGACACTTGTCTGACACAGGATTTGACCAGGATAAGATGCTGCAGCCTGATAACTCACACCGACGACAGGATAAACACACTCATTCAACTACAACAAACAGGGCTGATTGTAAACCAGGATGACAGTAAACCCAGTAAAGTCAGTGAGGGCTCTCGAAGGCTATGTGAGAAGTCTCCTGTTTCTGCTTCACATTCAGGGAGGTGTTAACAGTTAGCCATAGGTCATACATTCCTGTCTCCTTGGAGTTGAATGTATCTTCTTCTCCACCACAATATAATCAAGTGTCTCTGTTGGATCACAGTCCACATAAGTGTAACACAAACACTTTGGAATGAAAACAGATGGTCAGGTCAGCCTATAGTGTGCAGTGCTCAGCACATAGAAGTCTGTAGCACCAGGGGAATAAACTGACTACTTCTCGCAGATGGAATCAAGCCCATGGGTTACCTGGAGGACTGATCTGCCCTCTCTGTCACATGCTAATTGCTTTTTGTTGTTCACAGTCTGAGCTGCTGTCTGGACCATTAACCATCTAGCCAAGATCCTCAGGTCTCTCTGACCTAGCAAAGAAAAGCATGGGTGAACTAGCAGGGATGTATCCCCACCCAGGGGATGGTCGGTCCCATTGATTTCCCATAGCCCAGCATGAGGCTTGCTTTAAGGGTTCTCATTACACCACAAGCACACACAGAGCTGTTTGCTGCTGCCACAGGCAGTCTCCAGAACAGCCCCCCAAGGCAGGGTGCCTTGAATGGCCTTGTCGAACATACAGATGGTTCATTCAAGGGGAACTGGTCCCTCTGGGAGGAGGGCTGGGCTGGGAACCAGATGTTGACAGCCACAGTGTCTGGTGTGACGGGAGGAGCCGCAGAGAGATCAGTGGAAGCTTAGGGCAGATAGATAGATAGATAGATAGATAGATAGATAGATAGATAGATAGATAGATAGATAGATAGATAGATAGATACTGTGATGGTGGTCTGCTATCGGGGAGGCAGTAGGAACATGATCGATAAAGCGAGAGAAAACCCAACAGCATCATCAACCAAGTGTCTACTGTGCAATCTGTCTCATGTAAGGGACATGATGATGGCTTAATTGGCAACAACAATGTTTACTGCGCATAAAATGGGGGAAAAATTACAATTGCCACATGCATACTCTGGCCTCTAACTAAACCGCAGGACACTACAGCCAAGGTAATGAAGACAATGTGAAAAACAGAAGACATGGTACAGGGGTGTTAGAAGAGCCTGTCACAGTAGATGACAGGGCAGGAGGGTCCTGGTGAGTGGGTAGAAGGGGTAAGCACTGTCAATGAGGGTGTGAGTGTCACCATCCCCTGGAGCCTGACCAGGTTTTGCCCTCCTGTCTTACCAGCCACCCCCTCCTGTCCCCCTGTCCCCTTGTCATGTTGGCAAGGCCCAAGCTAATCAGAGGGAGAGGCGAGGGGGCATGGGGCATGCAGCGGGATCTGAATAAAACATTGGGGGAGATTTAATCAAGGGAGGGCATCTGGAGCCGTCTCTGTCTGACGGCCCTGGTGGAGCTGATGGACTGACACTTTAGTCATTCACCACGTGTCCTCATTCTAATGACAACTCCACAAGGAGGCGGAGGGCACCCTCTTTTTGCATAATCAAAGTGTTTTTATTCATAACATCTATTAATTAGTTTGGAATTGTCAGTGCCATGTGCTAGGCATAATTTAAATGGGCTGAAGAGAATTTGCCCTTTCCCTGTCGAGCCAATGTTTCCTTGGCAAGCTTTCAGTAGACAGAGAGAAATTGAGAGAGAAATTGAGAGAGAAAGAGGAAAAGAGAGAGTGTGTGTGATTGTGTGTGTCTGTGCGTGTGTGTGTGTGTGTGTGCGTGCGTGCATGTTTACGTGTATGTGTGTGCATGTGCACAGAACTATGTACATGTATTTTTGAGGGAAGCAATAGAATTTTTAAGCACGGATGAACAGTACGTTTTTATTTCTGAGGACAGAAACATCAACAGCAGTTTAAACTTAGATGACAGCCTTCTGTGATGGCAAATGAGGTTAGTTGTTTATTGCATTATAAGCTCTATAAAGGAGCTCAGAGTGATATTGAGAAGTTAAGCGTATCATACATCAACCATTTCTATTAGTGGATCTTTACTGATCTAAYTCAAGTTAAAACTCCATGGCACTGTCTTTGGACAGGACATTGCAAACTAGTGACATGGATATCTGTATGTACAGTTGAAGTCGGAAGTTTACATACACCTTAGCCAAATACATTTAAACTCAGTTTTTCACAATTCCTGACATTTAATCCTAGTAAAGATTCCCTGTATTAGGTCAYTTAGGATCACCACTTTATTTTAAGAATGTGAAATGTCAGAATAATAGTAGAGAATTATTTATTTCAGCTTTTATTTCTTTATTCACATTCCCAGTGGGTCAGAAGTTCACATACACTCAATTAGTATTTGGTAGCATTGCCTTTAAATTCTTTAACTTGGGTGAAATGTTTTGGGTAGCCTTCCACAAGCTTTCCATAATAAGTTGAGTGAATTTTGGCCCATTCCTCCTGACAGAGCTGGTGTAACTGAGTCAGTTTGGTAGGCCTCCTTACACGCTTTTTCAGTTCTGCCCACACATTTTCCATAGGATTGAGGTCAGGGCTTCGTGATGTCCACTCCAATACCTTGACTGTGTTGTCCTTAAGCCATTTTGCAACAACTTTGAAAGTATGCTTGGGGTCATTGTTCATTTGGAAGACACATTTGTGACCAAGCTTTAACTTTCTGACTGATGTTTTGAGATGTTGCTTTAATATATCCACATAATTTTCCTACCTCATGATGCTATCTATTTTGTGAAGTGCACCAGTCCCTCCTGCAGCAAAGCCGCCCTACAACAGGATGCTTCCACTCCCGTGCTTCACGGTTGGGATGGTTTACTTCGGCTTGCAAGCGTCCCCCTTTTTCCTCCAAACATGACGATGGTCATTATGGCCAAACAGTTCTATTTTTGTTTCATCAGACCAGAGGACATTTCTCCAAAAAGTATGAACTTGTCCCCATGTGCAGTTGCAAACCGTAGTCTGGCTTTTTATGGCGGTTTTGGACCAGTGGCTTCTTCCTTGCAGAGCGGCCATTCAGGTTATGTCGATATAGGACTCGTTTTACTGTGGATATAGATACTTTTATACCTGTTTCCTCCAACATCTTCACAAGTTCCTTTGCTGTTGTTCTGGGATTGATTTTCACTTTTCTCACCAAAGTACGTTCATCTCTAGGAGACTCCTTCCTGAGCGGTATGACGGCTGCATGTTCCCATGGTGTTTATACTTGCGTATTATTCTTTGTACAGATGAACATGGTACCTTCAGGAGTTTGGAAATTGCTCCTAAGGATGAACCAGACTTGTGGAGGTCTAACATTTTTTTTCTGAGGTCTTGGCTGATTTCTTTTGATTTTCCCATGATGTCAAGCAAAGAGGCACTGAGTTTGAAGGTAGGCCTTGAAATACATCCACAGGTACACCTCCAATTCACTCAAATGATGTCAATTAGCCTATCAGAAGCTTCTAAAGCTATGACATCATTTGCTGGAATTTTTCAAGCTGTTTAAAGGCACAGTCAACTTAGTGTATGTAAACTTCTGACCCACTGGAATTGTGATACAGTGAATTATAAGTGAAATAATCTGTAAATGTCACGCCCTGACCGTAGAGATCCTTTTATTCTCTGTTTGTTTGGTCAGGGTGTGACTCGGGTGGTAAAATTCTATGTTCTATATTTCTTTGTTTTTGGCCGAGTGTGGTTCCCAATCAGAGGCAGCTGTCTATCATTGTCTTTGATTGGGAATCATACTTAGGRAGCCTGTTTTGCCACCTTAGTTGTGGGATGGTGTCTTCGTTAATGCATGTATATTCTTACGGAGCTTCACGTTCGGTTGTTTATTGTTTTGTTGGCGACATTTAAAAAATAGAGAAAAATGTACGCACACCACACTGCACCTTGGTCCGGTCATTTTCAAGACGACGCTCGTGACAGTAAACAATTGTTAGAAAAATGACTTGTGTCATGCTCAAAGTAGATGTCCTAACCYAATTGCCAAAACTATAGTTTGTTYACAAGAAATTTGTGGAGTGGTTGGAAAACAAGTTTTAATGACTCCAACCTAAGTTTATGTAAACTTCGGACTTCAACTGTATACCCTGCAGAGGAATACTGGACTGGAGAGATTTTACTTTCATCATGCTGTACTTCAAGACAGCTGAGTACATTTTAATGATTGTTCAATCTCCATGGCAACAGTATTAAAGTCCAGTTTTGCTGCAAACAGCATGGTTCTCCTCAGCTAATTGAATATCTCTGTGCTCCATCATAATCCTTCATAACCCTTTGTGTTTCTCCTATTACAAATGAAGTAGACAAGTTGACCCCAGAGTGTCTCAAGTCATTTTCTACTTCAACTTAAAGTGGAACTGACAGCATTTTAGCAACATGAAATCTTAATTTGAAGAATATGACGCTTTTTCTGAGAAGCGAGCACATCATATAAGGTGTCGTGACTTGACTTTTAACATTAATCTGAAGACTGTTATTTATCTAATCAACTAACTGTGTTTAATTGTTTCCCAATTAAATTCATCATGTAAAAATGAACTCATTAGGATCTGGGGCACCACATCATTCTGAACAGTTGTAACCTCCTTGCATCTGCAAAAACCCAAGCCTTACTTATGATTCAGTACTGTACAATTGGTTTAATTATTTATTCACCAGCTAACGAAATGTTAACACAGGATAAACATGCACACTTAACACATTAAAAACAGGTCCCTAGCGGACTGTCAACAATATGGCTGCTTGTTACAAAATACATGGAGAGGGCAAGAGAGAGAGAGAGAGAGAGAGAGACAGAGACACTTAACGTTGGTACATTTTAGAAACTACTCTCACTTATAGTACTCTTATACTTTGCACAAGAACCGCCGCCTGCTTGGAGTAAGAAATCATGAATGTATTTACGTGAAAATGCCTTGGTTCACCATGTATTTCTCTGAACCGGGCCGCCTTGGAAAGGGGGTTGGGCCTTTTCGCAGCACGCTTGTAAGGCTCTGATTGTCCAAAAGGGTTTCCCACCCGTCTTCTACTGCTGTTCTCCTCTGCCGTCGTCCAGTGTCCGAAGATAGGCTAGCGAGCTGTGTCCGGTTCCAAATGGGTTGATGAGAGTAGCGTACTACGATGGTTTGAAAAGAGTAGTAGAACGGTTCCACTTAAATTCGCTTTTCTAGATACTTTACTTAGGACAGCTAATCAGCCGTACCAGTGATTGTCTTGGAGGTGACTTTATCGTCTCTACCTTGTGTTGAGATTCAGAGTTCAAACCACTTTAAACGTGAGCTGCAGCTCTACGTCTCTCTGGTCTGATATGTTAATTCTTAACCCATCATTTTATACAGTTTGTTCAAAAGGGACGGTTCTGTCAGGCTGACACATTCTCTGACRTCACTCAAGGGCACAACTTGTCACTTGTACAAAGTTAGGTTAAACTATTATCTCTTATGGGTCCTAAAATCATGTCCCTCTCTAAACAAAAACACTTTCATAATTTTTCATATTTCATGCAAAATGCATCGGATGGACACTAAACACATATCGTCAGTATACTTTCCAAGTTAAAGTATTTCCTTTATAACGTTTTTAATGACATCACAAAATAACAACTAAAACAACATTAGTGTTCTTTGGATCGCCTCTGATCATAACCCATGTTCTATGATAGAAATATTGTTCCAGTATTCACTTTAGAATGTGTTGGAGTTTCGGCGAGAAAAGTATTCTTAAAAACAAAGGCACATTCCTCTGGTGAACATTGGAGAGGGAGATGCTGAATATTCTGTCCGTGATTTACAACAGGGTGTGAGGTCTGGTCACTCTGTGGGTGAGAGGGGGTCTGGTTGAAGTTAGTTATTGCAAAGCTGATCTGACCTATTTGGATCCTCACAGGACAGTCATGACAATGGTAATTTTTACATTTTCATACTTTGCTAGAATGTTTGGGACTGATGTAGGCGTTTCTGAAAATTCTATAGAAATATAGAGTGGGGGAGCGGCCGTGCATTTGGACAACTGACAAACACTGCAGTTAATAAAACCGAATAAAAATGTGTCAGTCTTGTCCAGGGCTGTGTTCAGTACATTTTTACGTTCTGGAACGTTCAATTGAACGGAAATGGTGCTGGGMTTTTTTGTTGGGTTCTTTCACCTTTATTTAGCCAGGTCAGCTAGTTGAGAACAAGTCCTCATTTACAACTGCGACCTGGCCAAGATAAAGCAAAGCAGTGCGACACAAACAACAACACAGAGTTACACATGGAAAAAACAAGCGTACAGTCAATAACACAATAGAAAAAAATAAAGTCTACATACAGTGTGAGCAAATGGCGTGAGGAGGTAGGCAATAAATAGGCCATAGTAGCGAAGTAATTACAATTTAGCAGATTAACACTGGAGTGATACATGAGCAGATGATGTGCAAGTAGAGATACTGGTGTGCAAAAGKGCAGAAAAGTAAATAAAAACTATGGGGATGAGGTAGGTTGATTGGGTGGGCTATTTACAGATGGACTATGTACAGCTGCAGCGATCGATTAGCAGCTCAGTTAGCTGATTAAAGTTAGTGAGGGAAATATAAGTCTCCAGCTTCAGCGATTTTTGCAATTCGTTCCAGTCACTGGCAGCAGAGAACTGGAAGGAAAGGCGGCCAAAGTAGMTGTTGGCTTTGGGGATGACCAGTGAGATATACCTGCTGGAGKATGCTACAGGTGGGTGTTGTTATCGTGAGCTGAGATAAGGCAGAGCTTTACCTAGCATAGACTTATAGATGACCTGGAGCCAGTGGGTCTGGCAACAAATATGTAGCGAGGGCCAGCCAGAGCATACAGGTCGCAGTGGTGGTTGGTATAAGGGGCTTTGGTAACAAAACGGATGGCACTGTGATAGACTGCATCTAGTTTGCGAGTAGAGTATTGGAAGCCATTTTGTAGATGACATCGCCGAAGTCGAGGATCGGTAGAATAGTCAGTTTTACTAGGGTAAGTTTGGCGACGTGAGTGAAGGAGGCTTCGTTGCGAAATAGAAAGTGGATTCTAGATTTGATTTTGGATTGGAGATGCTTAATATGAGTCTGGAAGGAGAGTTTACAGTCTAGCCAGACACCTAAGTATTTGTAGTTGTCCACATATTCTAGGTCAGAACCGTCCAGTGAAGTGATGCTAGTCGGGCTGGCGGGTGCTGGCAGCGAACGGTTGAAAAGCATGCATTTAGTTTTACTAGCATTTTAAGAGCTGTTGGAGGCCACGGAAGGAGTGTTGTATGGCATTGAAGCTCGTTGGAGGTTAGTTAATAACACAGTGTCCAAAGAAGGGCRAGATGTATACAGAATGGTGTCGTCTGCGTAGAGGTGGATCAGGGAATCACCCGCAGCAAGAGCGACATCATTGATATATACAGAGAAAAGAGTCGGCCCGAAAATTGAACCATGTGGTACCCCCATAGAGACTGCCAGAGGTCCGGACAACAGGCCCTCCGATTTGACACACTGAACTCTGTCTGCAAAGTAGTTGGTGAACCAGGCGAGGCAGTCATTTGAGAAACCAAGGCTATTGAGTCTGCCGATAAGAATACGGRGATTGACAGAGTCTAAAGCCTTGGCCAGGTCGATGAAGACGGCTGCACAGTACTGTTTTTTATCGATGGCGGTTATGATATCGTTTAGTACCTTGAGCGTGGCTGAGGTGCTCCCGTGACCAGCTCGGAAACCGGATTACACAGCGGAGAAGGTACGGTGGGATTCAAAATGGTCAGTGATCTGTTTATTAATCTGGCTTTCAAAGATTTTAGAGAGGCAGGGCAGGATGAATATAGGTCTATAACAGTTTGGGAAGAGGGGGATGACAGCGGCAGCTTTCCAATCTTTAGGAATCTCGGACGAAACGAAAGAGGTTGAACAGACTYGTAATAGGGGTTGCAACAATGGCGGCGGATAGTTTTAGAAAGAGAGGGTCCAGATTGTCTAGCCCAGCTGATTTGTACAGGTCCATGTTTTGCAGCTCTTTCAGAACATCTGCTATCTGGATTTGGGTGAAGGAGAAGCTGGGGAAGCTCGGACAAGTAGCTGCAAGGGGGCGGAGCTGTTGGCCGGGGTTGGYGTAGCCAGGAGGAAAGCATGGCCAGCCGTAGAGAAATGCTTCTTGAAATTTTCGATTATCATGGATTTATCGGTAGTGACCGTGTTACCTAGCCTCGGAGCAGTGGGCAGCTGGGAGGAGGTGCTCTTGTTCTCCATGGACTTTACAGTGTCCCAAAACTTTTTGGAGTTAGAGCTACAGGAAGGCAAATTTCWGTTTGAAAAAGCTAGCCTTTGATTTCCTGACTGAATGCGTGTATTGGTTCCTGACATCCCTGAACAGTTGCATATCGCTGGGGCTATTTGATGCTATTGCAGTCCGCCAGAGGATGTTTTTGTGCTGGTCAAGGGCAGTCAGGTCTGGAGTGAACCAAGGGCTATATCTGTTCTTAGTTCTACATTTTTTGAAAGGGGCATGCTTATTTAAGATGTGAGGAAAGCACTTTTAAAGAGCAACCAGGCATCCTCTACTGACGGGATGAGGTCAATATCCTTCCAGGATACCCGGGCCAGGTCGATTTAGAAAGGCCTGCTCGCAGAAGTGTTTTAGGGAGCGTTTGACAGTGATGAGGGGTGGTCGTTTAACTGCGGACCCATAGCGGATGCAGGCAATGAGGCAGTGATCGCTGAGATCCTGATTGAAAACAACAGGGGTGTATTTGGAGGGCAAGTTGGTCAGGATTATATCTATGAGGGTGCCCATATTTACGGATTRAGGGTTGTACCTGGTGGGTTCCTTGATGATTTGTGTGAGATTGAGGGCAACTAGCTTAGATTGTAGGACTGCCGGGGTGTRAAGCATATCCCAGTTTAGGTCACCTAACAGAACGAACTCTGAAGATAGATGAGGGGCAATCAATTCACATTTGGTGTCCAGGGCACAGCTGGGAGCTGAGGGGGATCTATGACAGGCGGCAACAGTGAGAGACTTATTTCTGGAGAGATTCATTTTTAAAATTAGAAGTTGAACTGTTTGGGCATAGACCTGGAGAGTATGACACAACTTTGCAGGCTATCTCTACAGTCGACTACAACTCCTCCCCCTTTGGCCGTTCTATCTTGACGGAAAATGTTGTAGTTGGGTATGGAAATCTCTGAATTTTTTGTGGTCTTCCTAAGCCAGGATTCAGACACGGCAAGGACATCAGGGTTGGCATCAGAGTGTGCTAAAGCAGTGAGTAAAACAAACTTAGCTTCTTATGGGCAGGTGGGATGGTAGCGACGTAGGGGGTGGCTTATGGTAGAGAAATTAACATTAAATTATCTGGCAACAGCTCTGGTGGACATTCCAGCAGTATGAATGCCAATTGCATGCATTGTGTGACAAAACTGCATATTTTAGAGTGGCCTTTTATTTTCCCCAGCAGAAGGTGCACCTGTGTAATGATCATGCTGTTTAATCTGCTTCTGTATATGCCACAGCTGTCAGGTGGATGGATTATCTCGGCAAAGGAGAAATGCTCACTAACAAGGATGTAAACTAATTTGTGCACAAAATTTGAGAGGAATAAGCTTTTGTGCATATGGAAAATTTCTGGGATCTTTTATTTCAGCTCATGAAACATGGGACCAACATGTTGCGTTTATATTTTTGTTCAGTGTACATTTGATTGACAAGTAATAGATATACTAACTGTTGAGCACAGCTCAGCACAGCTAGCTAGCAAAGTGATTCACATTTCTTGCTAGCTAACCAAAAGACACCTGCATCTTTAGCTGTAGCCACTGAAACATTATATGGGTTGGCCACTCTACTCCCACTCACCCGCTCTGGCACTCAACATCACCGGTCAACTAACTACCGCTCCCATCATTACGCACACCTGGCAACCATCATTATGCACACCTGCGCCCCATTATTAGACACATCTAGACTTCATSACGACCCTGATTACTCCCCCTTTATTTAGCACTCAGTTATCATCAGTCCTTAGGTATTATTGGTTTTCTCTCACGTTCAGTACACTTCCCATGTTTGTTCTTTTGTATCTGTTCCGTATTAAATTCACCTTCTGCTTTCTGACCCCCGGCGTATAGGTTACACAATCACCCACACATCCAATGACATGAGATCCTCCCAGCAGCTAGCTAGCTAGTGGACATTAGGCTCAGATTATTTTTGCTTGCTAAATAAATGTCTACATAAATACAGTGCTTTAGGAATGTACTCACACCCTTGTCTTTTTCCACACTTTGTTACGTTAGAGCCTTATTCTAAAATGTATTAAATAAAATTCACTGGTCAGCAATCTACACAATACCCTACAATGACAAAGGGAAAACAGGTTTTAGAAAATGTTTCAAAGGTATTCAAATTTAAAAACAGAAATACCTTATTTTCATAAGTATTCAGACCCTTTGCTATGACACACAAAATTTAGGTCAGGTGCATCCTGTTTCCATTGATCCTCCTTGATGTATCTACAATTTGATTTGAGTCCCCCTGTGGTAAATTCAATTGATTAGACATGATTTGTTAAGGCACACACCTCTCTAAATAAGGTCCAACAGTTGACAGTGCATGCCAGAGCAAAAACTAAGCCACGAGGTCGAAGGAATTGTKCATAGAGCTCCGAGACAGGATTGTGTCGAGACACAGATCTGGGGAAGGGTACCAAAAAATGTCTGCAGTATTGAAGGTCCCCGAGAACACAGTGGCATCCATCATTCTTAAAAAGAAGAAGTTTGGAAACACCAAGACTCTTCCTAAAGCTGGCCGCCCAGCCAAACTGAGCAGAAGGGGTCTGAATACTTTCTCAAAGCTAGCCTATTAGCTACATTATTACTGACTTTCCCTTGCTTGTTTGAATGTATTGACAATCCCATTTTTAGTAACATCCGTCCGTTTTTGTCCAAAATATTGAGTCATTGAAACTTAAACAGTGCATCCTGAAGGGCTGGAGGCAGCAAACAATGTGTCAGGAAAGCTGTGATTTACAACCTGATAACAGTATTTGTTGGACTACCAAGAAATGTATTGGTGAATTAGCTATTACTCATGCATTGAACAGCATCCATCTATTCTGCCAACAATGCCTTACTCTTCGTCATGGAGCATAAACTGGTAATTTGATATTTTTGACTGATATTATGATGGTCTGTTTGTTTCATATCTGCAAAGTAGTTAAAATYCTGTTAGTTCCACTTTAACAATGAGTACATTTAAGTAATTTATTTTCCATACTCAGACGTTGGCTAGTATGTTGCAACTGAAACCCAATAGAAGTAAGCATGATAAAAAATGTGGGTCTGTTACAGGAATAACATGAACTTSTTATACACATGTCAGGAGACAATCAGTGGTAATATTTTAGTCATGGGGAGGACTGGAAAAGGGGGCACGTTTGTCTGCTAATGCTCATGTCACACTCTTAATGTGAAATCAGGCAGACAAGCAGTACAGTACAACGCTTAAAACCCACAATGGCCTGACTCATACACTGCAAAACACAATTCATTTAGATATCCTTTATCATCCGACATGTTTGGAATTAAGCACTGAAGTGAGCTCCGAATTAATTATTAATCTCTCGTAAATATTGCACACAAGGATGAGCACCTGCAAAGACCAGCAACATACTGTACGACTGAAGGTATACATAATATAACTCGGAATGACAATTTTGCTATAATGACAAGTATACAATATAAAGCAGTTTCCCAAACTAGGGATCGCCTGACATGAAAATGGGGTCGCAGGAGAATTTCCAAATTCCTGAAGATTTTTTTAAATATTATAATATTGTCTTTGTATCTCAAAATCATTAATGTGGTTAACCTTCAAATGAAAATGATTCAAACCTAAAAGATAAAATTCTATCAGAGATTATGGGAAAAGGCCGCACTTGACCCACGGTGAATGGCTAGGACCACTATGCTATGAAACCACACACTATTGCAGAGTCTTTGATATTACCGTCTGCAATTGATATGGTGAAACAATGTGTGGGGAGGCAGAGGCGCAGAAACTCACATCAACACTTTTATCAGATAACACTGTTATTAAACAAATAAATGATGCTATTGCAGACTTGGTTAAAATTCTGTGAAATGAAAGGAAAATGTGTCTCCTTGCCTATGTAACAGACATATTTGGGAAACTGAAAGAACTGAACGCAAGCATGCAGGGGAAATACAAAAACATTCTACCTGGACAAAAGGAACACCTATGTGAGAATGCTGTTCATTGACTACAGCTCAGCATTCAAAACCATCACTAAGTTAAGGTCCCTGGGACTAAACACCTCCCTCTGCAACTAGATCCTGCATTTCCTGACGGGCCGCCCCAAGGTGGTAAGGGTAGGCAACATCACATCTGCCATGCTGATATTCAACACAGGGGCGCCTCAGGGGTGCGTGCTTAGTCCCRTCCTGTACTCCCTGTTCACCCATGACTGTGTGGCCAAGCACGACTCCAACACCATCATTAAGTTTGCTGACGAAAAACAACCGTGGTAGGCCTGATCACCAACAACGATGAGACGGCCTATAGGGAGGAGGTCAGAGACCTTGCAGTGTGGTGCCAGGACAACAACCTCTCCTTCAACGTGAACAAGACAAAGGTGATGATCGTTGACTACAAGAAAAGGAGGGCCGAACACGCCCCCATTCACATCGACTGGGCTGTAGTGGAGTGGGTCGAGAGTTTCAAGTTCCTTGGTGTCCACATCACCAACAAACTATCATGGTCCATACACGCCAAGAAAGTCYTGAAGAGGGCACAATGCCTTTTCCTCTCAGGAGACTGAAAAGATTAGGCATGGATCCCCAGATCCTCAAAAAGTTCTACAGCTACACCATCCTGACCAGTTGCATCACRGCCTGGCATCCGACCGAAAGGCGTTACAGAGGGTAGTGCGTGCAGCCCAGTACATCACTGGGGCCAAGCTTCCTGCCATCCAGGACGTATATACTAGGCGGTGTCAGATGAAGGCCCAAAACATTGTCAAAGACTCCAGTCACCCAAGTCATAGTTTGTTCTCTCTGCTACCGCGCGGCAAGCGGTACCGGAGCACCAAGTCTAGGTCCAAAATTCTCCTTAACAGCTTCTACCCCCTATAACACTGCTGGAAAATTAATCAAATAGCCACCCGGACTATTTACATTGACCCCCCCCACCCCCCACCCCTTTGTTTTTACACTGCTCCTACTCGCTGTTTATCATCTATGCATAGTCACTTTATCTCTGCCTACATGTACAAATTACCTCGACTAACCTGTACCCCTCACATTGACTCTGATCTGGTTCACCTGTCCTTGTGATTGTCTCCACCCCTCCAGGTGTCGCTTATTATCCCCGGTGTATGTATCCCTGTGTTTCCTGTCTCTCTGTGCCAGTCTTGTTTGCCAAGTCAACCAGCGGTTCTCAAGCGCCTATTTTTTTCCCCAGTCTCTTTTAGTTCTAGTCCTCCTGGTTTTGACCCTTGCCTGTCCTGACTCTGAACCTGCCTGCCTGACAACTCTACCTGTTCTGTCTTCAAGCCTGCCTATCCCCTTGTACTGTTTGGACTCTGATCTGGTTACTGAACACCTGCCTTGTCTGACCTGGAGACTGCCCTTRATCTGGTACTGTTTTGGACTCTGATCTGGTTATTGAACACCAGCCTTGCCTGACCTGGAGACTGCCCTTCATCTGGTACTGTTTGGACTCMGTGTATGAACTCTCGCCTGTCCCCGACCTACCTTTTTGCCTACCCCTTGTATGAATAAATATCAGAGCTCAACCATCTTCTTCCTGTGTCTGCATTTGGGTCTCACCTTGTGTCCTTATATATTTTGAGAAGCTCCGACGCAACATGCATCAAGCAATCACATCTCATTAGTGGTGGTGAGAAGATACATTCAGTCAGACTAATTTGCAATTGACTGTCATAGCCCCACATTTAAAATGTCAACATTGGCTGTTAATTACATGGTTCGGGTCGTGAGAATTTTCAGATATCAAAATGGGGTAGTGGGCCAAACCCCTAGTATAAGCACTACTATTGGAATGTTTCTGACTGCCATAGATAGCTGACTCTTATACTATTACTGAGCCTGTGCACTAGAAAAGCTAAATAAATGTCTGTCTTATTCTAAACAGTAATTGCCAACATCAGAGAGCCCTCTCCTAGTCTTTGTGGTCAGTGTGCCCATTAGGGCCAGCAACAGCCAGTGAGGCTGTATGATATCAGAAGCCTGTCGTCTAACAGTGGGGGGTCTGAGGAGGAGGAAGGAGGGCCCTCTGATGGAGGTCACTCTCCATGCTCCCCTTCAGCCTGACCACCTGCTACCCCACTCACTGGCTCTCCTCCTCCGAGAAATAAATGCACACGCCATACACGCACGCAGGCACGCACACCCAAAAACACGACACCTCTTCTTTCTCTTCCTCTATCTATGGTTACCTCCATCCCTCGGGCTCCAACTGGAGCATCTCAGAGAGAGCTGTGCTTTGATCTTAGTTCCCCATGAGTCTTAGCTGGGAGATCAAGGGGCCAGTTTGTCTTGAATCTCGCCAAGCCCAGAGACGGCCACAGAGGAAGAGCTAGCATAGTGAAGTGCCTTTTTACATCCATTTTCGTGGACGGTGAACAGGCTGATAGTGTGTGTATTAACTCTTCTCTCTTCTACCTCTCTTGGTCTGTCACAAAATAGAGCAGATATTGTGGTGTTCTGATCAGCTCAGAAACAATGACAAATAATTGTTCATAGTTGTGCAGTTAATCAATGAACTGAGAGATTTTTGTTTATGTTGGAAATTTAGAAATGTTGAGTTATTTGTACTGTCATCCAACATGAGACATTTCTGAGACTCATGAAATTGACTGAGACTGCTCTGCTGCTAATGGTGCTGTCTGTATTCCCCATGTGTCTTGTTAACTTTCTAAAGTTTCTCTGCCAGTTTATTTATACCTCCCCTCTGGGTCCTGCTTTGGTGAGAATTCTCCCTTGAATTACCATGGAAACAATTTAAAGTTTCGTCCCGGTGGATCCATTCAATTTATGCGATGAATAATGAATATGAGGATTTGAGACGTCACTATGTCACCGTCTGTGTCTGACTAGGTCAACAAGGAAGAAACAAACTTGGTTTAAACAAATGAATAACAACGAAGGAGGCGTGTGTATTCTCATGACAATTGAAACATTGAAAATATAAAAGACACAAATGAATCAGGAACAATAAACTTCAAGGTGAAGGTGGCTGTATTGTGATAAACTGGAACTGTCTTGAATTAGGATTACAGAAGACAGGACAAAAAAGAAATACGTAGAGAAAGAAATGACGTTGATAAATGAGAAATAAAGACTATCGAGTCTGTGGAATCCCTACAAGGAAGAAAGGTCTGCTGATGTACTACAGTGGCTACATAAACTGAGAACACAGTCAAAGCTGTTCTAACTGTATGTGGTTGAGTGAGTAAGTTAGCTATCTGTTGTCCTCCTGTATAGAACAGAGGAGAATAGATTAATCAGCACACTCYTGTGTTAACCTAATAAGATAATATCCATGAAATTCAACTATTACTATATTTGGCCTTCAATGCTGTCCTTGGTAACAAAGAACAAAGATTCACTGTGGAGGGAAAACATTTGTGACTACTTTATAGATACTCTGTAAACTTCTCAAGGACAACTCCTTGATGGAACATCTGTAAAAAAGGTTTACAATTTCAGCATTGTCTGTGTAATTCTCTCAATTCAAAGATACTGTCTAAATACACTCTCTGTATATTCCAGACCAACCTTCCATTCAGGATATTGTAAACAGCACATAGTCTCTAAATACAATTTCATTTGGCTGCTCTCTCCCTTCCAGTCCAAATAGATAGTATTCTCTTATCTTCTCCTTCCTTCCCGCAGGACACAGACAAAAAGCTGCTAAACCTCCAGCAAACYCAATTTGTAATACAAGTCATTTCCTGTGTGTCCCTGCAGCCAAACTGGCACATCTGTTGTGCCCATTGGCTGTGTCTCCTCTCCACAGTTCCCCTATGCGTATGCCAATGCAATCAACCAGGGCTGACCAAGGGCGGACACTGGCGTGGGGCAGATGCATCCCTGGAACAAGGCCCATGACCAGATTACAGCAAATGGACTTATGATACTATTAACAGTCAATTTACTGCTGATCAGGGAGGCCAAACATYAAGCACATTGCCTTGAGCAAGACTGTACCTCTGGATGAGTCTCTCATTGTGGATGATATTTTATTTGTTTTTGGCACTCAAGGCTGTAATGAACTGAAAGGCCCATGACCGGGTCACTGTAAATGGACTTACAAAACTATTAAAGGGGCAATCTACTTTTCAATTAACTATATACAGCCATTGATTATTGAAAGATATACTGTAACTTGAAAATGCTGCATGAGCTTATTTTAACTGTCTAACCACATCAGAACCCAAAATAGAAATGCTTTTTACTCCATTGTTTGTAAACAATTACATTGTAAACAAACAATGTACAGATTCAAAACATGGCTCAAACATGCTTATGTAATTTGTGGTCTACATTATTGGGCGAATTCTAATCCATCTGATTATTCTACATCAGAAATAACCTGAATGACCTGAAAAATGGCCTTGTACTTTCACCCTCGTATTAAAACATGAATATGCCATTGATATGTGACATAACATAGAGAACGTCATTGACATAATCTAGCCATCTGGGATGCCCTACTGTATATTTATAGAACCAGACCTTCTGTATTTCTTATTCAGGGGGGTAGCAGGTAGCCTAGTGGTTAGAGCATAGGGTCAATAACCGAAAGGTTGCTGGATTGAAATCCCGAGCTGACATGGTAAAATTCTGTCGGCAGAGCCTCACCTGGCTTGAGCACCACACTTTTAGGTTTAAAAAAATGATATATACAGTATATATATGTACATACACATACAGTTGAAGTCGGAAGTTAACATACACCTTAGCCAAATATATTTAAACTCAGTTTTTCACAATTCCTGACATTTAATCCTAGTAAAAATTCCCTGTTTTAGGTCAGTTAGAATCACCACTTTATTTTAAGAATGTGAAATGTCAGAATAATAGTAGCGAGAATTATTTATTTCAGCTTTTATTTCTTTCATCACATTCCCAGTGGGTCAGAAGTTTACATACACTCAATTAGTATTTGGTAGCATTGCCTTTAAATTGTTTAACTTGGGTCAAACGTTTCGGTTGCCTTCCACAAGCTTCCCACAATAAGTTGGGTGAATTTTGGCCCATTCCTCCTGACAGAGCTGGTGTAACTGAATCAGGTTTGTAGGCCTCCTCGCTCGCACACGCTTTTCAATTCTGCCCACAGACTTTCTATGGGATTGAGGTCAGGGCTTTGTGATGGCCACTCCAATACCTTGACTTTGTTGTCCTTAAGCCATTTTGCCACAACTTTGGAAGTATGCTTGGGCTCATTGTCCATTTGGAAGACCCATTTGTGACCAAGATTTAACTTCCTGACTGATGTCTTGAGATGTTGCTTCAATATATCCACATAATTTTCCTATCTCATGATGCCATCTATTTTGTGAAGTGCACCAGTCCCTCCTGCAGAAAAGCACCCCCACAACATGATGCTGCCACGCCCGTGCTTCAAGGTTAGGATGGTGTTCTTCGGCTTGCAAGCCTCCCCCTTTTTCCTCCAAACATAAGGATGGTCATTATGGCCAAACAGTTCTATTTTTGTTTCATCAGACCAGAGGACATTTCTCCAAAAAATATGAACTTTGTCCCCATGTGCAGTTGCAAACCGTAGTCTGGCTTTTTTATGGCGGTTTTAGAGCAGTGGCTTCTTCCTTGCTGAGTGGCCTTTCCGGTTATGTCGATATAGGACTCGTTTTACTGTGGATATAGATGCTTTTGTACCTGTTTCCTCCAGCATCTTCAAGGTCCTTTGCTGTTGTTCTGGGATTGATTTGCACTTTTCGCATCAAAGTACGTTCATCTCTAGGAGACAGAACGCATCTCCTTCCTGAGCGGTATGGCGGCTGCGTGTTCCCATGGTGTTTATACTTGCGTACTATTGTTTGTACAGATGAATGTGGTACCTTCAGGCGTTTGGAAATTGCCCCCAAGGATGAACCAGACTTGTGGAGGTCTAAAAAAWWTMTATGAGGTTTATTTTGATTTTCCCATGATGTCAAGCACAGAGGCACTGAGTTTGAAGGTAGGCCTTGAAATACATCCACAGGTACACCTCCAATTGACTCAAATTATGTCACTTAGCCTATCAGAAGCTTCTAAAGCCATGACATAATTTTCTGGAATTTTCCAAGCTGTTTAAAGGCACAATCAACTTAGTGTATGTTAACTTCTGACCCACTGGAATTGTGATACAATGAATTATAAGTGAAATAATCTGTCTGTAAACAATTGTTGGAAAAATTACTTGTGTCATGCACAATGTAGATGTCCTAACTGACTTGCCAAAACTATAGTTCGATAACAAGAAATTTGTGGAATGGTTGAAAAACGGGTTTTAATGACTCCAACCTAAGTGTATGTAAACTTCCGACTTCAACTGTATATACAGTTATAGAGTTATATTAGAAGTGCCCATCCAAGAAGGCTGAAAGTCATTGGCCACAGATAAAACGACATCAAATCACGTTATATCTACAGCAGCTTTGATTGGACTGACGGACATTTTACTTCCAAAATCTTAGCTAGCAGTCATCATCAGTTGTCATCAAGTCGACAATCTACTGGCAAATCCTATTTAATCCTTGTCATATGAAGAGAAATGATGAAGAGAAATTATAGATAAAACTTATTGGTGCTCATCGGCCAATGTACACAAAGATTACACAACAAGTTGGAAATCGCAATTTCAAAAATGAGTTGTTTGGAAGGAATCTGTGGCTAACTGCAAGCGTTGCAAAGAATCCACTGACGTTAGCCTGCTATTCAATGGAGTGCCTGTGTTTTTTAATCCAGAGAATGCCAGACTTTGATGACAAAATTTGATGACAAAATTTTCCAATAATGGACTGCTGCGCCACCTTCACAAGGAGAGTCCAAAAATGTATTGTATGCTGCTGCATAAGTGATGTAGTATGCAAGAGAGAAATGTATACTGTAGCTAAGAAAGTAATACTAAGTGTAGTGTTGTGTAGCTGTTAGTATCCCATGTGCCTCACCCTAATACTTTGCTCTATTTTCACCAACGTGGTATTGTAAACACATCGTTCGTGGCCCGGAGTGTGCTGGTTTGGCTACTTTATTTTGTGCAGCTTTGACAGTGCTACTGATAGTAGTTGTGGTGCTTGGCTTGCACGTACAAATTCAGAACACACAACATTCTAGAATATAATTGGTTTTAGACGTGTCAAATTYAAAGCTTATTTAACACATCAAATAGTGTTATGACGTGTCTTTTTTGACATGCAAAGACCCAAACGGTGTTCAATGTGCCTCACCCTAATAATTTGATCTATGTTCACCTCTTAATTTCGCCTACTGTTCTAACTTGGTGGTGCACAAATAGCCTATAATCTGTTTTAGAGAAATGTAATCATTGAATATTGTAAAAGCTTTCATTGTCTGTTTATATGCCCCATTTATTTATCCTACGGTTCGGATGTGTACAGGGAGAATACTGTAAGAACGGCCCATGTTCTGAATTCTGTCACTGTACATTTCAAAGGTGCTGAACAAATAGCTATATTGACTACGTCCGTCGTTGCTCATTAATGTCTTAAAAATTACGGATTGCCTCTTATCCGCGTGTCGTCACCTTATGCCATCGTTTGTACATCTCAATTGTCAGTAGAAACCACATTTGTTTAAGCAAGTCTGCCATATCAGCTATGTTTTTATGTGTAGTGGCTTTGCTGGCATGCATGAGACTTTTTTGTTGTTGTTTGCCCCAACAAGATTTACAGGCTAAAATCGCCACTGTGAGGGATTAGTCCTTCTTCCTGCCTTGACAGACAGACAGACAGGGGTTCCAGGAAAAGGTGASACTTACTCATCTATTCTTCAACTTAATCTGGGTCTCACATAACCATTCACTCTCACTATCRCCATACACCACTATTGTTTTCACACTAGAGGTAAAACTAAGGTCATGCAGTTCAGAAGCAGAAAATCTTGCAGAAGTAATATACCATTGAAATTGAAGTAGAAACTAAGCAAATTAAGTAGCTGGTGACTTCCACATTTTGGGAAGTAGCAACATAGTCATTTTAGACAGTATTTCTAATCTACCCCTGCTGCTGTTTTACTTTACAACAGAGTATATTACAGAGGGACGCTAGAAATGGTTATGAACAGAGAGAGAGGGTGCCTGACCAGAACAAGAGGCCGGAAAAACTACTTGACTGTTCTCTAAAGGGGATAAAGTGAGCCCAAAATACAGTTGGTGGCTAATCCACTCTCCTTGGCAGTTGGGAGTCTGTAAAAGTCACAAGCTGGTTGATCCTAAAAAGTCTGGTGTGCCTCATCGCCTGCCCAATCCTCTGTCCCAAAACACAGGCTGCATTATCCATAAACTCCGTGACGGAGAACAGACAAACGCAAAGGACAAAACACTGAACAGTTGAATGGTGATATTTATAGCCCAGACATTGGGAAATAAAATGGAGATGGCTAACGCATTACACTGTAGCCTTAATCTTATGGCTAGGGGAATATGAAATGATAAGAAAGACCAAACCCAGGAACAGATGGTTCGGTCAAGGAGGGATGGCCTCTTACCAACTAATACAGCAAGCTTCCTTAATATTGCCAGCAGCATACCACCCTGCATCCCACTGCTGGTTTGCTTCTGAAGCTAAYTAGGGTTGGTCCTGGTCAGTCCCTGGATGGGAGACCAGATGCTGCTGGAAGTGGTTTTGGAGGGCCAGTAGGAMGCACCCTTTCCTTGGGTCTAAAAAAATATCCCAGGGCAATGATTTGGGATATTGCCCTGTGTAGGCTACTGTCTTTCAGATGGGATGTTAAATGGGTGTCCTGACTCTCTGTAGTCACTAAAGATCCCATGGCATTTATTGTAAGAGTAGGGGTGGTAACCCTGGTGGCTTGGCTAAATTCCCAGTCTGACCATCATGGTCACCTAATCATCCCCAGCTTACAGTTGGCTCATTCCTCTCCTCTGTAACTTTTCCCCAGCTTGTTGCTGTAAATGAGAATGTGTTCTCAGTCAARTTAGCTGGTAAAATAAGTGATAAATAAAGAATTGTACAGTAGGCCTACCTTTGTCATGGCCATTACAGAAAGCAAAACAGGGTACTTTGTTTGTCTGGCGGTCTGTTTAATGCACTTGTTTGTTATGGGATGGATACATTTACCTGYAAATGGGCAATTCTGTTTTAAATGCCATGAAAACAATTATTTCTTACAGCTTAACCTGATCCAACAGAAAGCAAACTAAATGCGTTTAAGAGCCTTTGAGAAATTTAAATATAAGCTTTACTGAAGCTCTTGGGAACCAAGAACACTTGAGGGTAATATCCTATGAAAATGGTGGGGGGGGTTCAGAAAGCCTGTAGATCCACAAAGGCAGAGAGGAGTGAGTGGTGTGCTGCTGCCCTCATCATGCTGACAGTCCACAGAGGGGTGACTGAGCCTCCTCTTTCTACATTACCTTTCACCACTTCCTCAACTCCACATCCAGACACAAAGCAGCATCCCTGCAGCCCCTCAGCAGAAACAGCTCTGTCAAACTCAGTTAGCCTACCGCCTTAGAGGAGGGCTGCTTCTGCCTGCCTCTCCCTCCCTCCCGCAGCAACCAAGGAGCTTTTCACATCAAGCCATGCCAGTTCAGACGCCCCGGCCGTCAATCCACACAGCAACAAAGGTAAACAGCCTGCCGTCTCACAAACAGAGGCCTTCGTCAGTTTGATTACACTGTGAGTGTCTGGGGGCTGAGGAGGGCCGGGGGGAGGCAGGGAAGGCGACCCAGCCACAGGACTGGGAGAGCTTCATTAACAGAAGGTAATTGCACTGGAGCCATGTGGCAGGCAGGAAGAAACACTTTGTGTTGAGATCTTCAGGCATCTTAAAACCCTTGAGGGTTGTTGTTTACTCTCAAAATGAAGGTGACTATAAAGGAGTTGTATTTGGCCGATAGCAGTAAACAAAAAGTAAACGCGTCATCCCCAAGCTGGAGAGGTCAAAGGGAGCATCAGGCTCTGTGCTGAGTGCAGACACGGTTGTGCATGACGAGCCGTGAAATGACCCAGAGCAGGGGCAGTAAGCTGGATGACAGGCGTGACCATGGAGAGATCCACTTCAGACAACATGTTCACAACCTCCACCTCCCTAAGGGAAGATGAGTCCGCAAGGTATGACCTGTACCACACAATCTCTCTTTCGCTCTCTCCCTTTCTCCTCTCTCACTCACTCTCTCCTCTCACTCTCCCTCTTGCTTGACTCTCTCTCTTTCTTCCTCCAATTCACTCTCTTTCTCTGTCAAATTGTTTAGAAACTGCCACCTCAGACACACCGAAGTGTGATTCCTACCATGAAAATACAAGGTACACCTCCACTACTGTAATCTTATTACAGAGGATATACTCCAGTTGGTGTTTCTATGTTTCTGCTGCTTCTATGGTGTGTGTGTTTGGAGTGCTGTGCGAAATCCGGTGCTTTTATGGTAAATAAATAGCACAACAACAAAAAATGATATCACTAGACAGAATCCCCCTTTCCTGGCCCTGTCTTTTGGAGGAATGATAAGAGACCGGCCTTGTTTATTTGAGTCTCTGCACCTGGACCATTATCTCTTGGCCTCTCCACACACCACACACTGACAGACAACTGTGATAGCAGCCCTTTGTTCTGATGAAAGGAGAGGGACGTTTTACGGGGAAATACAGCAAATTGTGCAAATTCAGGAAGCATATGAGAAAAAATGGATTGTGACATCAAGGACGTCTGCTCAAAGGATGCCTTCAGATGATCTTGGGCACGGTATTCGTTCCTATGTCCCTCAGCCAGTCTGATATAAACATCTGGGCTCCCCATATTAGCAGTTGTTTCAAAGAACTGTCTGCGAACAGGCACAGGAGATGTGTCTATGATGCTACTGATGTAAGTGGTGAAAGGCACAACAGGGCAAAGACGGTACCATCTGCTAGACAAGCACATTTTTCATTCGTCTTCTTTGTCTGAGTGCTTGTTAAAACAACCAAGAGCAATTATTGTACATACTGCGTTTTTTGGGCTGACATGATATGCATTTTGGGGCACCGGCATAGTCCATTAAAATGCTGTCTAAAATCCCTACTTTCCCCACCATTGACATAAAATGACTCACAATGTGACATTATGATGGGTTTGAATTGAGACATGTCTCAATGGTAGGCAATTTTTTGTATTTACCTGACTCCCAATTGTAACGGCAAATCAGAGAAATAAAGCTTGTTAATTTCTCAAACAGGCAGACAAGAAAATAAGCATCATGCTATTTACCCCATACAGCCAGAGTGTGTTGTGTGTGAACCATGGGCTGCCCACTCACCAGCCCTGGCTAGGATCATCTCCTCTTTCTCMGTTTGCCTCCATAATCCAGATTTAATCCTGAGATGTACACACAGCTAAGGCTCATGGGCAGAACAGAGACTCCTGTATGGCTCAGTTTGTCCTGAATTGCAGTGGTTCTGCATGGTGCAATTGGTAGAGCATGGTGCTTGTAACCAATGTTCCCTCTAAACTGCACACGTGCGCGCTTGCACAGTTCTTCCAGGACTGCCTCACAGAAATATTCGCCCCACAGAAATATCAGCCCTCAGAGAGAACCATGAGATTGAACTTCACTCAACTTTCTAGAGCAGTGGTCACCAACCGGTCAATCGCCAAACATTTCGGTAAAAAAACAAATGATAAAGCCTTGTGTTCCTTTTTTTGTTGTCTCGGGCTGTTTGCGGTAGGTGCACCCGATTTAGGCAAAATGTTGCAATTTTCAACCATTTCATGTGTCRGAAGGTACAAACACTGCCTTCCCGCTGGGCCCAGATGTTTAAGTTCTTACACTGTCAACACTTTGTATTCAACACATTTATAAGCCATAAAATGGGTGTTCTTCCTATTTCCACTCAGTGCCACAACAAGCAGTGCAGCAGTAATGAACGAGTAGGAAAGTGTATCTATAGGCTTGCGTTGTTGTTATTATTAGCGGCTTGGGTCTTTTGTAATAGAGAAGAAGATTTTACTTTCTCTGTTCATAGGAGTAACAATATGAATTTGTGCATGATGCAGAAATAATGCAGTGCAACTCGAGTTTTGCCATCAGCTGGAAGACAGTGTCCCTTTTTGGTCAGTGTCAGTGGAGGAAAGGGAGTGCGGAGGGATATTGAGAAGCGGACTCAGTAAAAAATGTTTTTAAAGCAAATTCTTTAAATGTTTTCTCACTCAGCTGTGCTTCACAAATAATACAACAATGGATCTAATACCGGTGTCATCATATGGCCTACCTCAAATTTTGAAATATATATWTTTTTTAAGTGGCCTGAGCAATTCAAGAAAAMACTAAATGTGGTGATAATGTAATGTATAGCGTACTGCACAAACCTCATTGATACGGTACTGTTTTTCATTGGTTAATGTTGCATAGGTTTACGTTTTTTAAGTCATGTTAATAAAAATATGAGTGGTAGATCTCAGCATTCATTTTGACTCAAGGTGATCTTGACTCAAAGGTTGGTGACCACTGGTCTAGAGTTCTCCCTGTTAACACTATCAACYTTTCCCTTTACTGTGGTCAAATCAATGCAATATATGCCACTTTCAATGCTACGTACCAAAACAAAACGATCTATGCAAGAGATTTTGTTGTACGCAGAACACATTGGAGTAGGATTCTATTGCATTGACACGCACTACTCAGCCTGTACTCTACACAGARCGGTGTGGCAGTAGGCCTATATGCAAATAGACGATTGCCATATATGGATCTGTGCCATTTACTTTTAACTGGACTGTGTTTACAGCATGAGCGGTCGGGAGTAGCTGCGCTTGTTTTGAGATCAAAACAAGAACTGTGTCGTGTCTTTGGCTATGCCAGATTAATTGCTATGACATGCTATTCTATAAAATAATTTCTCCGTAATTAATATTACCTGATTGAACTAATCATGTAAATGTAATTAACTAGAGAGGGACACCACGAAATAATATTTATAGAGCTGTTATCTTCCGAATAAACTCTTAAAGATTTAGTAATATTTTACATCCAMAGCAGTCACATTAATCGTCATTTTATTCAGTCTCATCTGAAATTGGTAAATCCTTGGTTATCTGCAAGAATCCTGGCTAACAAGTTGAATCAGCAATACAAAATTGGGTTTAATTATTTATTTACTAAATACCTAACTAATTACACAGAATCACACATACACAATTAAATCATAACTTGATTACAAATTGCCGTCATACAGAAAAACGTCCCTAGCGGGCGGAATAGATATGACAGCTTGTTACACAAAGGGAAGGGGCTGAGTTTTAGTGAAAGCGCGGGAGACTGGGACAGAGGCGAAGCTGTACTATCGTAAATAKAGTATCTTATGCATTCTAAATTACCGCCCATTTAGAAAAGGAAAATGCAATAAATATTTACTCTGAGCTGCGCTTCAGTAGGTTGGTGGTAGATGGAAGACCGTCTTGCCAAACCGAGTCCTCTGTCCTTTGAAGAATGTCTCTGGTGGTCACTGGATACGTTGGAGTAGCGTCGATGTGTAGTAGACGGGATACTCTGACTGTCCTTCCTAACCTGCGTTTGTAGCAGCTGTTGCTAACTCAACGGCTAGGAGGTATCACTTCTGTAGTGAATACGAGTTCAAAGTTCATACCATTTGCAACCAAAGTCCATGCTGATGTTGGCTTAGTTCTGTAGTTATTATCWGAACCATTCTGACATCGGATCYTCATCCGGATGTACCCGGAACAGGAAGTTATATTTTTGTCAATGGCTTTTATAGTGGAGGGAGAGGGGGAAAGTTTGTCTGAAAAGTTTGTAACCCATGTCTCTTCACAGGGGCGGGCCACTGGTTGAGCAGAGGCCAAACTTATGAAAACCCAAATCTCWAATTTGGAAGCAAAAATTACWTTTCATCTCTTCACAAATAATTTCATATTCAAACATTTGAATGAAACAACAATTCCATGTGAATCCGATACCTCTGACGTTTAGACTTTCCACAGTAGAGTTTATGTCATTCTATCATTGATGAGAATGTGTCAGAGGGCAACCGAACTGACATAATATACCTTAAGTACCAGTGCATATGTTCAGTTGGTCGGATTACCAGAATATAGTTKATTTCCCCCCAACTTCTGATGTTCCCAGAATCTCTATGTTAAACAATGGGTTTTCTTATGTCACATCAGTTATAGTAGGGAGAGGGAAAAYGGGTGAAAGAGGTATTTATGACTGTCATAAACCTACCCCCAGGCCAACGTCATGACAACTGCTTGTAGCCACATGTGCACATTTTGTTCATATCCTGTGCTAGTTAGTGAGTTATTAGCCCAGTTATAGATCATTTGTAGTCAGCAATAGTGGAGTGATGGCTTCCTACAAGAGCACAAGACACATTGTGTACATTTCTAAAAATCTTTGAAAACAGTGTTGTATTTTGAGGCAGGCTTGAATTAGATAAATAGCCAATAGGAAGAGGGTAGCATAATTTGTCTGATTCTCTGTAATAATGGTATGGGAATAATAAAGCATTTTATTTTGTAAAGTGGCTTCTTGCATCAAACAACACAACAACATTTTCAGTCACCTTCTTGTCTGAAGGACAAGTGGATAAACAGGTTAATGTCAAGCCCTGCATGTAGGCCTACATTGAAGACCACATATTGGCTGCTACTGTAGGCTGAATGATAGAACAGCTATTTCCATGTTAAAATGTTATGGGATGCATTTTCTGCATTGTTTTTGATGGTTGGCCACTCTGATAGGCCTACATTATGATCGAATAGCCACAGTAGCCTACTTGTCCACTGTTATAACTGTAGCTTAAAGCGGGTACAGCCTCAGTGTTCACAGTAAACACAAGCTGGAAGTTACACAGAATTTTCACAAAGTTGAAGTTTGAGCTCAGCAGACCTGAAATTTGCTCAGTGGCAAAAAATTGTTTTTGATAGAACATTGCTTGTAATGTCAGAATTGTGGGTTTGATTCCCAGGACCCACACGTAAAATGTATAACCTCATGTATGACCTCATGACTGTAAGTCGCTTTGTATAAAAGCATCTGTTAAATGGTATATATTATTATTATAGACTCCTTAGACACACTCACCTTGTAACTCTCAATACTCCCCAGTCCCCACTATCCTCCTTTCTCAGCACAATGTTCTCTTATACTCATCTTGGGAAGAACTGCTCAGTGTTGCAATCTGTGTTCCCTTCACATTACTATAATAGACCTTTCATCATGATAAATAAACTGACACAAAAAGTGACAGTGATTTTAATGAAGTGCCCATTGTTGTGGTTCCTCGTAGGGTGAGCCTCTATCCTCTTCCTCACTAATCACCACTCCCAAACACAGACTAGGGGCTCTATTCAATCTGTAACGATGAAGATTCGCTTTAAAGCACGATAGGCAATTAAAGGCCGCGGAMACTGCATTCACGGTGAACGCTGCGTATGTCGGCTCAATCAGAAATGACCTTTACATTTGAACGTGAATCTAACTAACAAACTTTTCAGCGTTGGTATAGAATAACTATCTTAAAAGTAATGACTTGAGACGTCGGTTATAAGATGAAAGCTTCTTTTGGTAATACTACACGTTGCATTTTATCACTTAATAACAAATAATAAACAAAGTTGCTAGTGAAAACCAGGCTAATCATTTAACACGTGTTCATAACTGGAGCATTCTCATTCTCTCTTTCCACTTCCTGTTGCAAAGCATTCTGGGGCTTTCAGTCAATATCGTAATCCAATACTAACCAATGCAACAGAAATGTACATAATACTCTTAATCTTCATCACATGAATTCTAATACAATTACTCTTGTACATGTAAATCACTGTAAATAATGTTTAGATATATCTCAATTAATTAACTCTGTAACCCATTAAAGTTACAACAGTTGGGTTGGACCAGTAGATCTGCCAGTCTGACGGCTGAGTGTTACTGTAACAGGCCTGTAGTCAAATGGAAGAGACTATAAAACTGTCCCACCCTGATCTGTTTCACCTGTCTGTGATTGTCTCTACCCCCATCCAGGTGTCACCCATCTTCCCCATTATCCCCTGTGTATTTATACCTGTGTTTTCTGTCTGTCTGTGCCAGTTCGTCTTGTTCGTCAAGTCAACCAGTGTTTTGTGTTTCAGCTCCTGTTTTTTCCGGTCTCTCTTCTCTCGCCCTCCTGGTTTTGACCTTAGCCTGTCCTGACTCCGAGCCCACCTGCCTGAACACTCTGCCTGCCCCTTACCTTGAGCCTGCCTGCCGACCTGTACCTTTGCCCCCCCCCTGGATTATTGACCTCTGCTTACCTTGAGCCTGCCTGCCGACCTGTACCTTTGCCCCCCCCCTGGATTATTGACCTCTGCTTACCCTGAGCCTGCCTGCTGTCCGGTACCGTTGCCCCACCTCTGGTTACTGATCCCTCCCTGCCTTGACCTATCTATTGCCTGCCCCTGTGGGATTATTAAACTATTCAACGTGGTCTGCATCTGGGTCTTACCTTCATATCTGATAAAAACAGGGTTAGCCAGATGCTACCAAGGTACATCTGGACCATGTCCCAGTGAGCTCAACCATCCAGACCCCACATCTGACTGACCATGACAGGGTCTACCCCTCAGCTCCTCTGATGACCATCCCCTATTTGATTTTGTACTGACACCTTGACCTGCACACAACTTAGGGATGGGTTGACAGAAAATAACAAGCTCACTGACACTTGTTTTTCCCTTTTCACAACAAGACAAACAAGCTGAATATGCAATCACAAAGCAAAAAAACAAAGTGGGTGTATTTCATCTCGGAAATAGTCAAATAAATAAATAACATGCAAAATGCTCAATCAAGAAAACATTTTGCTTCCACATTTCTCTCCAGACTAAAAGCTGTAATACAAGCTGTCTGGCGTGTGTCTCTCCAGAGGCGGTGGGGCGAGGCCATCTGTGTGATGATTGTCCCTGTTCTCTCTGTGTCTCTCCTAGATTACTCACGGGGGTCATCTGCCATTCAAATGACAGGTCCGAACAGAAGAATAGCTCGTCGGACAGGAGCCGTTGGTCTGTTCCATTGTGCTGGGGCAGAGGACAGGGGCCTTGTTTGATGTGACAAGATTAGATTTCTGCGACAACACGCTGCAGTCATAGGCCTGGCTACATGGAGAATCAGTCAGAAAACACCCGGGGGCACACACTCACTGCGCTATATGGCTGAAGACCTCCAGCATTCAAACATGCATACACACACACTGACCTACACATACTTTTCATCATCTGCAAAAGGCATATGTGTAAACATACAGTATTGCTCTGTATATTGCAATATTTTCTAAACAGTGAATGAAATATGACAGATACAAAATGAAGATGCAAGAGTACAAGATTACCCACATGGTCAGGCTTGTTGGATACAGTGATGTTCTAGTCTTTACTTTAGGAAATCACACTTCACTTCAAATCAATTGCAGACTAAATTGTATTCAATGAATTATTGACAAAGTCTACAGCTAATAATAACTGCTCAAACAAGCACATTAAAACCAATGATCTATGAAGATTTATGATTACAAAATGTGAAGGTGTAGCCTGAGTGGTTGTCTGTAGTGGCCTGCTTCACACACACCAAACAGATAACCTAACTTCTATGTTATTTGGGTGTGGAGGCGGAGATAGGGAAAATAACACACTCACATATCATTGAATACCCAAAGCACAGTGGCTCAAGGACGAGTGAAAGGCAATAAAACAAACTAATCTCTCCAAGCCGTTTTCCTTCCCCTCTATTTTCTTCCCGTGAATCATTTAGCTTGAGAAAATAAAAACCCAAACTTGGAGAGCCATCCACTCAAAGCCACGTCGAAGTGAAGTAGGCCGATCAAATTCACCTACAAACGAGAGCAGATAAATAAATAATAAATACACATGGCCGGAGAGAAGAATACTATTCCGCATACGCTATAATCACATCAGGAAGGCAGCTCTTSCTCTGTTTTCCAAAGCATTGGCAATGGAGAGAGAGGGAGGTTCAGCACATAGACATTTAGAGCTGTTTATCTCATTGTTCGTCAGAGCAGTGGCACAGGGAGCTGCTGGCGCTGGCTGAGCAGGATGGCTATACTACACCAGGCTCTCA
Organism: Salvelinus sp. IW2-2015; assembly: GCF_002910315.2. Lineage (NCBI taxonomy): Eukaryota > Metazoa > Chordata > Actinopteri > Salmoniformes > Salmonidae > Salvelinus > Salvelinus sp. IW2-2015. The sequence continues at coordinate 51,814,155 of NC_036860.1, read as the reverse complement.
TCTCACCACATAGATACAATCCTATCAACTGCAGTGGCCGCTCTACAAAAATCTAGGCTGTGGATGTCCTGGGAGTGTGTAGTTTTGTTTTAGTGTGAATGCTATGAAGTGTATGAAAAGTCCAAAGAGACTATCCATTGAAATGCCTACCAATCCTTTATGATTGGTGTGTTATTTACAAGTAGAACAACATTTAGCCAAAGCCACCATATGAGAGAACCCACTGGACACAGATTTCATTGAAATGACGTGGAAACAACGTTGATTCAACCAGTGTGTTCCGAGTGGGAAAACCTTGTATTAGTTAACCAAATGAAAGGCATAACAATTAGTCAAACCAGTGATGAAAACATGCATATGAAAATGAATGAAAGCTATGATATAATAACTAAATCAACAGAATACATCTCTGTTATGTTTTTATTTGATCAACAACAGTGATGGACACAGGGGTCCTCAGCTGGGCTTCGGACTCATTACAACCTAAAATAGTCCAGGCATTGTTTTGGATGCAGCAGTACCAGACAGACAGACAGCTTTGGGCCAAACAGACCAATCAATATAATGGCCTAACAGCCTAACAGAGATCAAGGTCCACTGCTAACTAATCAATTTCTAGAGAGGTGCGTCCTTATTACGGGCCACTCACTGAACCGTCTGCACAGTCTGCACTGACAGAACAGAACAGAACAGGCATGGTGGATGGTGCGCTCTGCATGAGGCAGAGGGTCTTCCTCCTTCCTGAACTGTTATCTAATGACTGACTGGAAAAGACAAGACAACTAGGCTGCCCCACGGTTACCCTGAGCGACAATGTTCAATATTTCTGACATGGCAGCAGATGTGAGAACTTCTCAATTATACATGCATCTGGGATCATGGTTAAATACCTCTAAACACAGGAATGACAGGCTCACATCCACAACCACATCACAGCTCTGTTGGTAAGGAGAGAGCTAGGAGGTAAATAGCAGGAGCGGCGTGGCACTGTCCCGTAATGAAAAAGACCAGCAAACCTACGGTGGGGGCAACAACACATTTAAGAGATGTGTGGCTAGAAGAAGTGTGACGTAGGAAATAAACAAAAACATTTTATTTTCTTAAAATGATTGGATGGATAAACATCCACAGGACTGCCTGCTACTCAGGTAAGAAAACGATTCAACGGTCAGTTAGAGATAACACCCGGAATTGTGTTGTACTTCCACAGCAATATCTATAAAAACACATCACCAAAAGCAAAGATTCTGCTTTATCTGATTGCAATTGTTGTCTGAATGTGTACCTGTGCAAGTGTGTGTGCATGTGTATGTATGTGTGTTTATGTGAAATTGGGTGTTTCTAAATTAGCAGAACTGCCTCCTAAACACACAACATAGATTATCCTCAAATGTAATCAGTTTTGTGAGGAGGGAGTGATTGAAGTGAGAATTTTAGTAGTRGATAAAAAACTAATCTGCCATCTGAATCAGCCACAAAGTATAGTAGCATTAGCTAGCTTGTCTGAAAAAGCAGTTGTATAAGTCAGACACATTACCAATCCTAATGTTTGTGTTTGGCGTTTGCCAATTTTCAATTACTTGTAAAGCTGCTATCCCCTTCCTTGATCTATCCACAACATCATTATCTTACTCTGCTACTTAGAATATGTTTACCCTTCCTGATGAATTCAATTACATCTTTTCAGAGGAAGTTACTGTGGGGGTGGCCCTYCCTGGCTGAGGTCAACGCTGGCTGTGAATACTAAAGCTACTCCTCCAAACACATTACACAGGCTATTACCTGTTGCCTTCCACATGGCTCTACCCGACCCAGCTGGGCCCTCTGTGCCGACCCAGATGAAGTGCTTTCTAGATGGGATCTGGCGTTCAGAACAGGGGAAAGAGCTGCAGCTGTCCCTGTGCTTAATCGTTTCAGAGAACCAGCTCCTCTGCACACGCCACTCCTGATTAGAGAGGTGTGTACGCAGCCTGGCAGAGCGTGAACACTGGGGAGGCTCACCACACTGACTGTTTTTTAGTGGGAGAGTGGTAGTAGGATCGATAAGGCAACAGGCCTAAGGGACAACAGCTGGAAACTCAGCCCATTCTGCTCTGCGTTGACAAAGTAGCAGCAGGCATCTGAGGGAGGTCAGATGTCAAATGGAGGTGGACATGAGAGGCAGAGAGGGAGGGAGAATCCACTTAATCTTTTTCAATCCCTGACCCTCTCTTAACTGCTTCTTTCCCCAGTCCTCTCTGTTGAGAGTGATATATCATAAAAGGATTGGCTGTGAGTGATGGCATCTGCTCCTGAAGAGATTTTTTAGTTCCTCCACTGCACGCACGCCACTTGTGAAAAGGGCTGCGGTCGGTGTGAACCTTTCTAAATGTGTTTCATCCCACTGGAGACAACTAGGAGAGCGATGAGAGGAACCATCACAATCTGAAAATGGAGAATGAAGAAATGAAATGAAATGAAGAACCTGCTCATCAAATCCGTATGTATCACCAGAGAGCCATACCCAGGGCCACTTAGAGTGAAGGAATGGTAAACATCCATAAAAGGTTCCATTGTCACGTGTGCTCCTTCTCCGGCCTCTAGGTCACCAGGCTGCTCATTATGGCACACACCTGTCACCATCGTTACGCACACCTGCGCGTCAGACTCACCTGGACTCCATCACCTCCTTGATTACCTGCCCTATGTATGTCACTCCCTTTGGTTCCTTCCCCAGGTGTCATTGTTTCGGTTCCTGTGTCATGTCTGTGCGTTGTTCATTTTTCTTATTTTGTATTATGTTGTGTTTATTTATTAAAACACTCACTCCTTGAACTTGTTTCCCGACTCTCAGCGCACATCGTTACATCCATGCTCCTCTCTAGGCTAAGGTTTTGACTACAAAGCCACCCCTTATTTAGCTGTACAAGAGAAACTGAATTCATTTTACATTGAAAAAATACAGCAACAAAATGTCCAAGTGACAGAATCATTGCAGTGTAAAAAAAAGATTCAGTAAACAAGATATTTACAGAATAGTTTCCACAGAAACATAAACCTCTGAATCCACATTTAAAAAGATGATGACTCACATTAGAGTGCACATGACATACATTGAGAGCAGAAAGCATTTGCACATTTAGCCAGGCTGTATGCTCCACCTGGGAGGCCGAGAGAGGCAGAGAGGCAGGGAACGGCTCTGTCAGGTGCCAAGCCCGGAAAACGGGGCATTCTGGCATAATGACTCTCATTTACAATTGACAAGCTGAAGGAAAGCGAAACTAATTATGACAGCGTGCAGATGCTGAATAGCCCTTGATGAAGTTAATCACCAGTAATTCAAAAAACAGGTGTTGAACATTTTCTATCCCCTCCTATGAAATTACAGGATGATCAGAATTCAAGAGTGTGCAGTTTAATTGAATGGGACGTCCGCTGCATCCTCTTCCTCCCCTCCCTAAAAAACACTGTGAGGAAACGATTACTGTGGATCACCATGAATGACAAGCTTTCTCTCCTCGCTTTGAGATGAGGTGCGGGTGTCAACCGTTTATCTAAAATGCTCTATCCGTGATTATATTCATGGTGGCTTTATGTCTTTTTGAGGCTATAGAGTGCACGACTGCATGCTGTCATTTTAAAGTACATCAACCTAAATTAGCTTGGAATTCTATTAGGATGAGAAATTGACAATATTTAACTTTCTCAGTTGCTTTCTACATTTGGTTTTGTTTGTTGTCTACAGTACATCTATCTGAAAGTGGAACTAGCTGCCCCCACCCAGTCTCAATATCAAGCTCCCACAAAACTGGGGGTGGATATCTGTGTCCCTAAAGGCCAAAAATGAAAGATGGACTTTCAGTGAAAACCTCTGTCGTACAATCTAAATGGATTTGAAGTCTTTAGAGTAATAAGTACCCGTTTCCAGGCGTATTGCAGCCGCTGAGACCACATCCAGCACATGGGTAATACTCCTCCATTCTTCCACAACGAGGCTTCCATAGCTCATTATTCTAATCACAGGCTTTCATCTTTAGTACAACATTCAAACCAACAGTGGCGTGTCAAGGACAGCTCCATCAACCAGGAGGGGCTCGTAATTCATTTAATGAGCTGCAGGATACATAATACAACCCCAAACCCAATCTTCTAGATCCCATACCACACATGTTACAGTAAAACACTCAGATAATGTGAAACACTGTTACAAAGATAATGTATCTGAATTACTGTGAAAATGTTGGAAACACAAATGTGTGTGCATGCGCGCGCCTGTGTATTATAAAGAGCATGAATGGCATTCATGTTCGCCTCTCTTTAAAGACAAAGAAGAAAGGTGAAAGGTCAGTCCATACAATAGCTTAAGATAGATGCTGATCACTGAGCAGTAATCACACCATTGTAATTCAAGGTGTTAGGCAATTTGTCTCAAACCAAATCTTTGAATCCAGGCTGACTTCAACCATACAAAGTAATGCACAAGGCTTGGTTTTCTGCTTCTTGAAAGTCAGAAGCATTAAAAGCACTGCTCAAGTTTACACATAAAAAACACAACATGCGCATGTATTCTGCTTATTGTTATCATTGAATAGCTGCAGCCCTGAATGCACTAATGGAAACTGCCAAAGGTTACTTTGCTTTAAAAATACTGTGTGCATTTTGTTCCCTCTCCCTGTAGTGTCAAGTAGTGAGCAAGTGATGCTGTGTTTATGGGTCGTTCCATTTGGCACCCCTTTTGATTCGAACGAAACCTTCCCTACATGTTTGCACATTGTAGAAACGACAAGATGGTCACTTTTTGGGCCTGTAAGCCTAAACATTCAGGAAATATAGGTGCTCAGAGTTGACCCATTTAGCATACCCCTCCCTACCATGAGACACCATGTCTTCATTACTGAAAAGATACATAGTTGAGTTTGATATAATTTGAACGCTTACAAACAGGGCTGTCAAAATGTTTTTAAAAAGCTGTACTTTTTTTTTTTACCTTTTATTAATGACAATCATCTAAAAATGCATAAACTCCAATTTCGGTTATGTTAATGTTAAGTAAGATCATTGCACTGTGTAAATGGGTAGAGAGGCGCTTCCCGCAGTACCAATCAACTATGTCAAACAGTTCGGTCAGTAATCTTCAGCGATTCTTAGATAAGCATGGCCCGTTCAAAAAATGCAGAACTAAGAACAGATATAGCCCTTGGTTCACTCCAGACCTGACTGCCCTCGACCAGCACAAAAACATCCTGTGGCAGACTGCAATAGCATCGAATAGTCCCCGCGATATGCAACTGTTCAGGGAAGTCAGGAACCAATACACGCAGTCAGTCAGGAAAGCAAAGGCTAGCTTTTTTAAGCAGAAATTTGCATCCTGTAGCTTTAACTCCAAAAGGTTCTGGGACACTGTAAAGTCCATGGAGAACAAGAGCACCTCCTCCCAGCTGCCCACTGCACTGAGGCTAGGTAATACGGTTACCACCGATAAATCCATGATAATCGATAACTTCAACAAGCATTTCTCAACGGCTGGCCATGCCTTCCACCTGGCTACTCCAACCTCGGCCAACAGCTCCACCCCCCCCCCGCAGCTACTCGCCCAAGCGTCCTCAGCTTCTCCTTTACCCAAATCCAGATAGCAGATGTTCTGAAAGAGCTGSAAAACCTGGACCCATACAAATCAGCTGGGCTTGACAATCTAGACCCTCTATTTCTGAAACTATCCGCCGCCATTGTCGCAACCACTATTACCAGCCTGTTCAACCTGTCTTTCATATCGTCTGAGATCCCCAAGGATTGGAAGGCTGCCGCAGTCATCCCCCTCTTCAAAGGGGGAGACACCCTGGACCCAAACTGTTACAGACCTATATCCATCCTGCCCTGCCTATCTAAGGTCTTCGAAAGCCAAGTTAATAAACAGATCACTGACCATCTCGAATCCCACCGTACCTACTCCGCTGTGCAATCCGGTTTCCGAGCCGGTCACGGGTGCACCTCAGCCACGCTCAAGGTACTAAATGATATCATAACCGCCATCGATAAAAGACAGTACTGTGCAGCCGTCTTCATCGACCTGGCCAAGGCTTTCGACTCTGTCAATCACCATATTCTTATCGGCAGACTCAGTAGCCTCGGTTTTTCTGATGACTGCCTTGCCTGGTTCACCAACTACTTTGCAGAAAGAGTTCAGTGTGTCAAATCGGAGGACATGTTGTCCGGTCCTCTGGCAGTCTCTATGGGGGTACCACAGGGTTCAATTCTCAGGCCGACTCTTTTCTCTGTATATATCAATGATGTTACTCTTGCTGCGGGCGATTCCCTGATCCACCTCTACGCAGACGACACCATTCTGTATACTTCTGGCCCTTCCTTGGACACTGTGCTATCTAACCTCCAAACGAGCTTCAATGCCATACAACACTCCTTCCGTGGCCTCCAACTGCTCTTAAACGCTAGTAAAACCAAATGCATGCTTTTCAACCGTTCGCTGCCTGCACCCGCKCGCCCGACTAGCATCACCACCCTGGACGGTTCCGACCTAGAATATGTGGACATCTATAAATACCTAGGTGTCTGGCTAGACTGTAAACTCTCCTTCCAGACTCATATTAAACATCTCCAATCCAAAATCAAATCAAGAATTGGCTTTCTATTTCGCAACAAAGCCTCCTTCACTCACGCCGTCAAACTTACTCTAGTAAAACTGTCTATCCTACCGATCCTCGACTTCGGCGATGGCATCTACAAAATAGCTTCCAATACTCTACTCAGCAAACTAGATGCAGTTTATCATAGTGCCATCCGTTTTGTTACTAAAACACCTTATACCACCCACCACTGCGACCTGTATGCTCTAGTCGGCTGGCCCTCGCTACATATTCGTCGCCAGACCCACTGGCTCCAGGTCATCTATAAGTCCATGCTAGGTAAAGCTCCGCCTTATCACAGTTCACTGGTCACGATAACAACACCCACCCGTAGCACGCYCTCCAGCAGGTATATCTCACTGATCATCCCAAAAGCCAACACCTCATTTGGCCGCCTTTCCTTCCAGTTCTCTGCTGCCTGTGACTGGAACGAATTGCAAAAATCGCTGAAGTTGGAGACTTTTATTTCCCTCACCAGCTTTAAACATCTGCTATCTGAGCAGCTAACCGATCGCTGCAGCTGTACATAGTCCATCTGTAAACAGCCCACCCAATTTACCTACCTCATCCCCTTACTGTTTTTATTTATTTACTTTTCTGCTCTTTTGCTCACCAGTATCTCTKCTTGCACATTGATCATCTGATGATTTATCACTCCAGTGTTAATCTGCTAAATTGTAATTATTCGCTCCTATGGCCTATTTATTGCCTACCTCCTCATGCCTTTTGCACACAATGTATATAGACTCATTTTTTTCCTACTGTGTTATTGACTTGTTTATTGTTTACTCCATGTGTAACTCTGTGTTGTTGCCTGTTCACACTGCTATGCTTTATCTTGGCCAGGTCGCAGTTGTAAATGAGAACTTGTTCTCAACTAGCCTACCTGGTTAAATAAAGGTGGGGAAAAAAGAAAAAAAATCCTGAGGATTAGTCTCTCGTTACTGTCTGCCACATGGACCCTCTCACACACAAACAATAAAGGTCTGCTCACCCCCGTGTTGCGTACATTTTAGTTTTAGGCGACTCCRAATTGTTTGCTATGTTATTTGATCGAATTTGACTTTTCATTGATGTTTTCTTAATCAGAATGGCAGTATTATATTTCCATTAATATTATATTCCATTCCATTACAGTTGCATTGAAAACCCTCTGATTCCGGTTGCCAAAAACCAAAACAAACTTGTTGTGATAGTAAGTAGGTTAAGTACTTTACTCCTAAAATGTGTTTTACGAGACCCTTTTCCATTTTATTTGAATCAAGCAAGATGATGATTAACTATGTTAACAGAGTGTATTTTATGTTTGGTATTATATGTCTATGTAATTATCTTTAATAGTTTATATTACATTTTTAAAGGGCTTGCTTAACTTTTGGTCGAAGAGTTTATTATGACTAGCTCCAGCTTGATTCAAATGATACAATGATGCAAACATATTCGAGTCTGAAATAGCAAAACATTACGTAATGCCTTGAAAGTATGTAAGTAACCTAAGATATGTTAGGATGCGACTTTTTCTTTCTGCTTCCCTCAAGTGCTTTAGGCTTTTTGGTATTTTTATTTATTGTAGACAGACAACGGTGCTGCCCCTATTCGGGGCAGAATAGAGGGAGTGATACCCTTAATGGACTTATGCATATAAATATATAACTACTGAAAGCACAAACACACTTGTAGATCTGGTTTCAGGAGCTGTGTGGCATGGTACAGTACGCGGAGCCGTACGGGCTGAGATCACAAATAGACTACTATGACTGACATTAAAAACTCCACGTAGGACTGAATATATTTCTTACCTTGTCCATGTGTGTTTGTCACCGCAGCAGCGAGAACCAACACCGTAACGATGACGTGTAATTGGTAGTCTCTTCTCATACACATGTCTACTGAAGTCGAAGTCCCTCTCTGATCACAGAATACGTCCTTGCATTAAATACTTTCCGGAGCAAAATAAGCAAACGAATAATAAAACGTCCGTGAGGTCTGTGAAACACAGAGAAAGCCGTGCTGCGTTTGCACTTATTTAGCAAGTCGAGCAATGAGCAGATCTGACAAGAATCAACTGAAACGCAGAGCCCGTTTAATTGTAACGCTCAGTAAGCGGATTGCTGTCTCTCTGTGCTGTCAGCACCTTCAGGACAACTAGCACGACGCGGAAGCTTCAGCACCATGGACAGCTCCTAGCGTCAGCAAACGGTACAACTTCCGCTCCATGGAAAAGTTACCACTCCGTATTTGGACAGTGCATTTGTGATGAGCAACAAATCACATGCCTTTTTGTGGTTAGATATTTCAAAATGTTAAATAATTATAGTATATATGCATGCATGTTATTGCTATAATTTTGAGAACGCGAAGATCAGCCTATAATCAAAACAAAAAAGTGAGCAATAGCTACATGTGTTATAATTTCAATCAGAGTAAGGGTTTTATATAACACATATAATAACTCATATTTTGCTCTGTAATATTTGACTTGTCTGTCATCATCCATTCACTGAATACTTAAAAGGGAAACAAATAATAAAGAGCAACGTTCATACAGTGGATTCGGGAAAGCATTCCTACCACTTGACTTTTCCACATTTTGTTACATTACAGCCTTTCCCTCATCAATCTACACACAATACCCCATAATGACGAAGTGAAAACAGGTTTTTAGATTTTTTTGCAAATGTATAAAAATATATATTAGAAAAATATCATATGACATAAGTATTCAGACCCTTTACTCAGTACTTTGTTGAAGCACCATTGGCAGCGATTTCAGCCTTGAGACTTCTTGGGTGTGACACACCTGTATTTGAGGATTTTCTTCCATTCTTCTCTGCAGATCCTCTCAAGCTCTGTCAGGTTGGATGGGGAGTGTCGCTGCACAGCTATTTTCAGGTCTTTTCAAAGATGTTCGATCGGATTCAAGTCCGGGCTCTGGCTGGGCCACACAAGGACATTCAGAGACTTGTCCCAAAGCCACTCATGCGTTGTCTTGGCTGTGTGTTTAGGGTCGTTGTCGTGTTGGAAGGTGAACCTTCGCCCCAGTCTGAAGTCCTGGGCGCTCTGGAGAAGGTTTCATCAAAGATCTCTCTGTACTTTGCTTCGTTCATCTTTCCCTCAATCCTGACTACTCTCCCAGTCGCTGCCGCTGAAAAACATCCCCACAGCAGGATGCTGCCACCACCATGCTTCACTGCAGGGATGGTGCCAGGTTTCCTCCAGACGTGACGCTTGACATCTGGCCAAGAGTTCAACCTTGGTTTCCATCTGGCACTCTGCCGTAAAGGCCTGATTGGGGGATTACTGCACAGATGGTTATCTTTCTGGAATGTTCTCCCATCTCCACAGAGGAATTCTGGAGCTCTGTCAGTGCGACCATTGGTTTCTTGGTCATCTCCCTGACCAAGGCCCTTCTCCCTCAATTGCTCAGTTTAGCCGGGCAGCCAGCTCTAGGAAGAGTCTCGGTGGTTCTAAACTTCTTCAATTTAAGAATGATGTAGGCCACTGTGTTTGTTGGGGACTTTCAATGCTGCAGACATTTTTTGGCACCCTTCCCCAGATCCCCAGAAATAAAACAAACTCTGCAGGGATTTTTCTGCTGACCTACAATTGAGAAATGTATGAACTGAGTCAGAGGAATAAGGACCTTTGTTAACTTTCAGTAAAGTAATTTTGACTTCTGAAAAAAACATATCTTGTCTCGGAGCTCTACGGACAATTCCTTCGACCTCATGGCTTGGTTTTTGCTCTGACATGCACTGTCAACTTTGAGACCTTATATAGACAGGTGTGTGCCTTTCCAAATCATGTCCAATCAATTGAATTTTCCACAGGTGGACTCCAATCAAGTAGAAACATCTCAAGTATGATCAATGGAAACAGGATGCACCTGAGCTCAGTTTAAAGTCTCATAGCAAAGGGTCTGAATACATATGTAAATAAGGTATTTCTGTAAAGCTTGTCGTCTGGAGGAGAAGAAGAGGACCAAGGTGCAGCGTGGTAAGTGTTCATATTCTTTTATTAAAATACGTAAAACTAAACCAAAAGAACAAACACGACAACCGAACAGTCCAGAAAGGGGAAACAAACACTAAACCGGAAACAACCACCCACAAACACAGGTGGGAACAGGCTACCTATATATGATTCTCAATCAGAGACAATGAATGACAGCTGCCTCTGATTGAGAGCCATATCAGGCCAGACATAGAAATACAACACAAGGACAACATAGAACACCAGACATAGAATGCCCACCCAAACTCACGCCCTGACCAACCAAAACAGAGACATAAAAAGTATCTCTAAGGTCAGGACGTGACAATTTCTGTATGTTTCTGTAGATTGATGAGGAAAACAATTAATTTAATCAATTTTAGAATACGGCTGTAACGTAACAACATGTGGAAAAAGTCAAGGGGTCTGAACACTTTCCAAATGCACTGTATGTGAAGTAGAACATGTGTTTAAAAAAATATATATTTAACCTTTATTTAACCAGGTAGGCAAGTTGAGAACAAGTTCTCATTTGCAACTGAGACCTGGCCAAGATAAAGCATAGCAATTTGACACATACAACAACACAGAGTTACACTTGGAATAAACAAAACATACAGTCAACAATACAGTAGAAAAATAAGTCTATATACAATGTGAGCAAATGAGGTGAGATAAGGGAGGTAAAGGCAAAAAAAGGCCATGGTGGCGTGGTAAATACAATATAGCAAGTAAAACACTGGAATGGTAGATTTGCAGTGGAATAATGTGCAAAGTAGAAATAGAAATAATGGGGTGCAAAGGAGCAAAATAAATAAATAAATACAGTAGGGGAAGAGGTAGTTGTTTGGGCTAAATTATAGATAGGCTATGTACAGGTGCAGTAATCTGTGAGCTGCTCTGACAGCTGGTGCTTAAAGCTAGTGAGGGAGATACATGTTTCCAGTTTCAGAGATTTTTGTAGTTCGTTCCAGTCATTGGCAGCAGGGAACTGGAAGGAAAGACGACCAAAGGAGGAATTGGCTTTGGGGGTGACCAGTGAGATATACCTGCTGGAGCGCATGCTACGAGTGGGTGCTGCTATGGTGACCAGTGAGCTGAGATAAGGCGGGGCTTTACCTAGCAGAGACTTGTAGATAACCTGTAGCCAGTGGATTTGGCGACGAGTATGAAGCGAGGGCCAACCAACGAGAGCGTACAGGTCGCAATGGTGGGTAGTGTATGGGGCTTTGGTGACAAAACGGATGGCACTGTGATTGACTGCCTCCAGTTTGTTGAGTAGAGTGTTGGAGGCTATTTTATAGATGACATCCCCGAAGTCAAGGATCGGTAGGATGGTCAGTTTTACGAGGGTATGTTTGGCAGCATGAGTGAAGGATGCTTTGTTGCGATATAGGAAGCCGGTTCTAGATTTAATTTTGGATTGGAGATGCTTAATGTGAGCCTGGAAGGAGAGTTTACAGTCTAACCAGACACCTAGGTATTTGTAGTTGTCCACGTATTCTAAGTCAGAGCCGTCCAGAGTAGTGATGCTGGACGGGCGAGCAGTTGCGGGCAGTGATCGGTTGAATAGCATGCATTTAGTATGTGTAGCCTTCAGGCAGTTTTTTTTATRAATGTTAAGGTATTATTGTTGGTTAGCCTCTTGTCTTGATGCATTTTAACTTGCCTGAGCCTCATTTGCCCTGTGTTATTGAATGTAGTCATAGCCTTCATACAGAAGTTCACTAGGTTCTTCTTTTCATGCTCCTTTGGTGAGGTGGATTTATTTTTCTGTCTGTTTATAGCACCTCTGCCCTGACTCTGGTCTATAAGCTGAATGGCTTAACACATCGATCGGAGTGTGAATCTCACCTTGGTAGTATTGAGCTCTGACACCACATGGATGGCATCATTACACTGCATATGATATGCTCATTCAGCCTCAATGCTCCCTCCTAAAGTAACAGTAACCATGTGTTGGCAGATAAAGTAGTGCAGGAACTGAAATGGTGTACAGGCAGCTACAGATGTAGGTTCTAATTTGATGAACCTGTTGCAGTTGAACTTTCCTGAAATGCATGACATTTACAGTTGCACTATGCAGAAACCATTCCTGGTTGCTAAAACTCTAATACTTTGTACAATTTCAGTTTATGTGTCAAAATAAGATAGTATAGTTTAGAGAACCATTGTACCATCTATACCGCTGTGAAATATATTTTCTATAACCAAAAATATTGTTGTTGAAGCTGATTGACAAAACCGAAAGTAAAAGGCCCAAAAGCAAAACTTAAAAACGGAAGTATAGAAATAGTGCACATAGTACATATCTACCACTTCTTAGATTTCTTTCAAGTAGAATGATAGATCTATAACTCACATTTCTATGTGAATTTGGTCAGGTCGCCCAAAAAGTTACATACAGTATTGCCACTGTATTTGAGGATGAAAAAGGCTACTAAAGTTTGTAATTTCCACTTTAACATTTCAGACTTGTAGCGGTTGATACAAAAAATGTATCAACTCCAACAAAAACATCCATTAATTATAATCCACTTATAATTAATTATAATCCAATTATAATTCATAATTTTCTGTTGCTACAGGATTATTTTCCTGCTGTAGCAAACTGGCTCAAAGTAAGATCCTACATCTGTACAGGTAGTCCATCATGCAAGATAGAACAGGAGAAAATCAATTCACAAGAAAAAATAAAAGGAGAGTAAGACAAGACTTGGAAGCAGGAACTACAGGATAACAGTAAGTCCCATCGTATCTAATGTACCAGGAATGCAAGATACCCTAGTGTTATTTCATCATCATGCCTAACTGGAGACATAGTAGCCCTTTCCTGCAGTCAAATGACCTAGTGGCCTCATGTGTGGAATGTGTTAATATGTTTCATCATTTCATAATAAATAATTGTTATTTTTTACGCCGAAAATCCGTCATTTCTATGTCAAACTGCTTTGTTATATTTCAGTCTTCTGTGATGTATATCAAGTGTAAAATTGGGATGCAAACTCTCTATATCTGACATGGTACAGGTGTCTTCTTTTTTTAAGCCTATAACCATGTGTGAGGTGTATACTTTTGATTCAAAGACTACCAAGAAAACACTGTGTGACCCTGATTTAGCCCACTGCAGTAAAAGGTTCAACCAAATTGATCCATAATGTACATGGAGCTACATGTTTTTACTCTTTCTGCTAGCTGCTCCACAACCATTTGTTTTAGACATTCCAGTCATTCTCTTGTATAAGTAAAGGTGGGGTGTGTCATGGTGACTAGTCGGCGCCTGCCTACACTGTCACACCACTTGAACAGATGTCTCCACTTAAATCAAATCAAATGATAGGTGTAGACTAACAGTGAAATGCTTACTTACAGGCCCTTCCCAACAATGAAAAAAAMGAGAAATAATAGAAAAGTATAACACGTTATAATAAAAGTTTAAATAAATGCACAATGAGTAACTTGGCTACATACACGGGGTACCAGTACCAAGTCGATGTGCAGGGGTACGAGGTAATTGACGTCGATATGTAGATATACAGTAACTAGGAATACAGTGACAGATAATAAACAGTAACATCAGCGTATGTGATGAGACAAAAAAGTTAGRGCAAAAAGAGCCAAAGAGTATTTAACTAACTATTAATCAGTCTTATGGCTTGGGATAGAAGCTGTTCAGGGTCCTGTTTGTTCCAGACTTGGTGCATCGGTACCGCTTGCCGTGCGATAGCAGAGAGAACAGTCTCTTACTTGGGTGGCTGGAGTCTTTGACAATTTTTAGGGACTTCCTCTGACACCGCCTGCTATAGAGGTCCTGGATGGCAGGGAGCTCTGCCCCAGTGATGTACTGGGCCGTATGCATTACACTCTGTAGCGCCTTGCGGTCGGTTGCCAAGCAGTTGCCGTACCAAGCGGTGATGCTACCAGTAAAGACGCTCACAATGGTGCAGCTGTTGAACCTTTTGAGGATCTGAGGGCCCATGCAAAATAATTTCCGAATCCTGATGGGGAAGAGGCATTGTCGTGCCCTCTTCACGACTGTGTTGGTGTATGTGGACCATGATAGATCCTTAGTGATATGGACACCGATGTGGACACTCACTAAGACCTCACTGGTTGGGAGTCTCTGCTGGGACTTATTGTATGTCTATTACATTTCCTGTGGCTGTGTGACGGTAATGTATGTAAATTGAATGTCACGGTCATCGCAGAGATACCCCTCTGTCACTTTCTCACTCCATTTGTTTGACTCTGTCTCTCTCGGTTTGTCTCTTTCTCTCTCTCTCTTTGTCGCACTCTCTCTCACCCACCCACCCACTTTCCCCCTTTCCGGCTGAGTCAGGCTTTCATTTGGAGTGTGTGGTACCCCGTCAGTGAAGCTCACTGGCCCAGTTAAGCAAGCCAGAGGTCTTGCTTGGAGCCAGACATTTGCAGCCAAGCCTTAATGTAGTTAATGGGCAGGCGGTCAAGGCAGCTGATGAAAACTAAGCCTGTGAAATGAAATGACCAATGTCTCAAGGTAATGAGCCACATCAGTGGTGTGCTGTTACAAGCATTAAGGTCATCTTAGATGGCAGGATGTTAAAAGCATTTATCGTATTGTTAAGGGCTCACCGTGTTTCATGTCACGTGCAACTGACAAACAAAATATGGAAACTGGATGCAATGTTTTAGATGTTTATTTGTCCTGTTAGGCTTTCAGCCAAACAAGAAAACACGATGTCACATGGTATCAGAGGGCCTCTTACTTACCCACACAGAGTAGAATTAGAGACCTCCAGTCAGTGCTGTAGCAACACCAGGGCCAGGGGATTCTTTAAAGCATGCTGTGGTAATCAGCTCCCATCACAATCATACCATATAGCTGTCCTACTGCAACCCCTTCTAGTTACACTTCCACTGAACAATCATCAGCCATTAGGGCATTGTGCAGAAATCTATTAGCTCTAATTGAACAACCATGCATACAAATGTTCTCTATTCTGACTTTTGATATCATTAGCTTTGAACTAATTTGCTGTATTATTCCATATGTTCCTTACATCAGCAAGGTAGAGGAGATGTTTTTTCCGCCCAGTCCAGGGTTAAAAACTGCTGTGCGTCATAGAGTAGCGTTAAATGCATTGACTTTCTCCAGCTGTACAATATAAATGGGAACCGAGTCATCCTGAATAAGGCTAGATTAAAACAGCAGGTTACCCAACACTTCCCCATAATTCAGATGGGATGAGAAGTGAGAACACTCAGACTTGGGAAGTAAGAAGAAAGTTTTTCTGCCTTTCCTCCTATACATCCCAAATGAGGCCTACTGTACTCCAGTCTGCAGGGTCTAGAGCTCCAGGCCCCCCAGCAGCAGGTTATGCGCCCTTCCTCAGCTGCCAGCCATATTTATCTCAATAAGCAAGGAGTGCCCTCACAGAGCCCCTATTTAAGATCCCTTTCCACACACACACACACACACACACACACACACACACACACACACACACACACACACACACACACACGTAGTAGTACTTGGGTAAAATCACAGGGAAGCAAGCCAGGAATAAAATGCAATATTACAACCTACAGTATGTGCTGTGATAATGCGTTGTTTGCTCTCATAACCTGTTATTCTATGCCTTGCATTGTCATGTATAGACCTAAGGCCAAGACAATAGAAGACACAGTGGCAGAATACATTCAGCCACACCTTTGTTTCATCACAAAACCGGAGAGCAACCTCTGTCCAGTGAAGTCCACAAAGCATATTGCATGTCACAAGAGCTACATGACCTACAGCATGGTCAAGAAAGTTTCTGACTACTAAACAACTATTGATTTAGAACCATGGAGAGTTACCGCAAGTTGCAAAGAAAGCAGGAGTTGCCTCCACTATTCCAGCACCATTTCAACTTCAACATCATCAAATCACCTATGCTTGTCTGTGTGCTTGTGTTGTGTGTGTGTGTGTGTGTGTGTGTGTGTGTGTGTGTGTGTGTGTGTGTGTGTGTGTGTGTGTGTGTGTGTGTGTGTGTGTGTGTGTGTGTGTGTGTGTGTGTGTGTGTGTGTGTGTGTGTGTGTGTGTGTGTGTGTGTGTGTGTGTGTGTGTGTGTGTGTGTGTGTGTGTGTGTGTGTAATCTGTGTGGTACGGGGTAGTGTGTGTAAGTGTGTGTGTGTGTGTGTGTGTGTGTGTGTAACTGTGTGTGTGTGTAAGTGTGTGTGTGTGTGTGCGTGCGTGCGTGCGTGCGTGCGCGTAAGTAGAAAAAACATGTCAACCCTACTTGTAGAAAAGCGCCAACCATGTTGACAAAACGGTCTATAACTCTATCATACAGTAAATGCTTTTATTTTTTGTTGTCCTAGGCTACTTGGATAAAATGCTTGCTCGCTAGCCTTACATTGTTTCAAGGGCAACGATTAGCCAGATAGTTAACATTAGCTACCACATCTAGCTACATATTGAACTTCCATCCTCTCAGGCCAGGGACACAATGTATGACTTTATGGTTGGATCAGAATCGCCATTATAATCATTGGCCAGTTACTTAGAATTAAGTAAAACTATGAGTTCAAATCCCTCAGTTTAGCTTAAATAAAGGTTAAATAAATAAAGCTCAATGCTGATTGGCTATTATTGTATAAAATATATATATAAAGGGAGGCCATATGCCGCTGGTTTCCCTTGCATTCAATATCATACCCTTTTTGACCAGACAGTATCATATAGATGGGTCACACGTACAGAGACAGAGGGGCGCTGTTTCACTCGCTCTGAGMTTTTCTCCTGTGAGATACATTCAGCCTCTTGAGAATTGAAGGATAGTTATGAAACACAGAGAGACGAAAGATACATTATTTTACATGTTTTTTTGTTGGCATTTTTTTTTGAGAAGCCTGACTTCCCTTGGCATCCACACACACCCACACACACACAACCATTGGGATAGTTAGTGACCTGACATCTTGTCCTTTACTATTATTTTCTACTTCGTTCTAATATTGACATTTTCACACTCTCATGGTGCTCCACTCCTCCACCTCCTACTGGGCTTTCTCTTTGCATCAGTCAAACAGTGTCTCATGGCATTAAACATGCTGAGACAGAACACGGCTCCAAGGCTGCAGCTTTTAATCAATGTGATCACTCTCTGACATCAGCTGAGCATCTCAAGGCCAGCGGCCACTGTACCTGACAGGTGACAATAGCCTTACAGCTACACAGCACCCCATCTTTTCATAGTCTGATATACAGCGTATCTGTTGGATCCCAATGTGTTTCCTCATGTCATTCTGTATCAGATGATCAACCCAGAAATATCCACAGCTCCTAATTAGATGCTAAGTTGAAGCAGCCTGGGGCAGTGAGAGGCTGACACACACTGACCGTAGAGTACGTCTGACGGCCTTCAGGACAACTCATATGTATGGGATCAGAGAAATGAAGGCTCTGACTCACTCAGACAAATGCAGCTCACGCCGCGTTTAATTTCCCCTGCTCACCTTACATCTCTGCCAAGTGCTCTCTTCACCTTTCTCAATTCAACAGCTGTTTTCCACAGAGGGGCCCGACTGCCTTTTGAGCAGCGGAGCTCTAGTCTGAATCACTGGTCTACTCTCAGACACAGGTTTCCTTTTTTAGTAACACTAAGATGTGTACATTATGAAGTCTTTTTTAAGTGATCCAGACCTCACAAGCATGGTATTAATGATTTATTACGTACCATAAAACACCTATATCACAGCTACTGTGGTACCATCTCCTTTTAATGTCTTCCCTTCCTGCCTGCACTCCCCCTGACCCAAACCCAGCCCACAAACATATGCATGTACACACACTGACCATGACATCTATTCCTGAAAACTTCTATTAGTTGGTAAATAGAGTGAGAGACCCTCTAAACTTCCCAGGGGCTTGTTGATGACTGGTATCTGGACTGAGTCATTATAGTGTAAATTATAGTGCAATATGTGTAGCCCTGACAGTCTGCATGGAGGTTCCACATATTGATTCCACACTGCTGGAGTGCTTGCTGCTCAGTGCCCTACACGTCCTTCAGAGTATCCATCCATCCAACCTCAGCCACACAAAAAGCACCATAACTTCTCACCCATGCGCAGCTCCCTATTTTAACACACAGTTCTGTGAACATTCACAGTGCCTCACTGTTTTGCATACATAGAGGCAATTACATTTCCAACGACCCCCCCATGGCCCTCACTGGCCCTAACACAGGGTACAACAGCAGCAATGCCGGCTGCCCTGTACTGTACCAGCACCATGCAGAGGCGGGCTGAGACAGAACACTGCATCCATCCACTGTTATTGGAGCTGAGACACAGACAGGGAGGTGATGATAGCAGATGCATGTGACCAGCTCTGAGAGGAGGCCTTATTTCTATCTGCCTATGAATATGTCAGTCAGCAGCAGTGTGTGTTATTACAGCTCCAGCCTGCGCCTCCACTTCCCTTGACTACATGTGGCAGGGAATACTGTACTCCCACGATTACTCCTACAGTTAACACAGTTCACTGGAGGGAGGTGGAATCGTAATCACAGAGATATTAAATCAATCACTGCAGATGTTTTCATAAAACACATTTTACCCTTCAATGTGTTGTGTTATTAAAATATCAGTGGTTAATCATGTTTACGTAATCAACGCAACAATTCAAATGATGGATTATGTGTCAAATCCACTAACATGGACCGGTTTAATAACATACAGAATAATTATGCTAAGACAGATAGTATCAACAACTTAAGAAAGTAAACATGGATAGCAAAGGTACTTCTCCTAACACCCTCTGCTGCAGTGATACAGGAATACTCTACAAGAACACCTGATACTGTAGATACTCAGTGTTGATATTACAACCTAGAGCTCAGTAAAGCAAAGCCGCTCAACTGAACTAACTGATAAGCCAGATAAAGATCCCGTCACCCTGCTCCCTGGCCTAACAAACAAGGTATTCCAGAGGTGCAGCTTCTTCAGCCATTGTCTCATTTACCAATTAGAATGTGTATAGGTTGGGTCAGGCAGTCCTACCCTGCTGGGAGTGCATGCCTTCACATACTGTAGTTAGGCAGCATGGACAAATGGACACATCAATGCACACTTCAAATATTGTGGGATGCTGTACATTTCAATATACTATACTTCAAATATTGATGGATGCTGTATATTTCAATATATTCGATTTAAATTGCCTATAGGATTGTATGAAGAAAATGTGTTTTTATATGCTTTGGAATATATGTGATTTGCATTGCATTACTACATTTGCCAACACTAAATGTGTCTTGATATCCTGTTAGTTTTAATACAAGTAGGATAACTACCATAACTCCAATTGTAGTTAGCAAATCACAAGGGATATTCGTATGCCAATTGTGGATCTCATCATTTACACATAATGATTATAGAACAACACATGCTAAACCACTTTCCATGCCTGGACAACAACATCCATAATCACTCTGACAAAGGACTTCAACACAAATGGAGCATACACAGGAGCCAAACACACGTAGGATGCTCATGGAAAGAAACAGACCAAAGTTTAAAATACATCAGGTAGATACATGGTGCCTTTTAAATACAATGATAATAGACACATTTTAGCTTAATTTATAATGACATTTAAAACAGGCATTTTAAAACTTCCTCCAGTACAGTATGTCCCTGTCTCAATATGCCAAACCCTGACTGCGTAAACGCTCTCAATACTGACTGTGTAAAAGTGCAAAAAACCAGAGTAGATAGTGAATTGTGATCTCTGGAGTCACCTTCCACAAGCTGACAGCATGGACACCTTAGACACCAGACACAGCCAGACACACACAGCCAGACACACACAGCCAGGCACACACAGCCACACACACAGCCAGACACACACACAGCCAAGACACAGCCAGACACACACAGCCAGAAACACACAGCCAGCACACACACAGCCCAGCAGACACACAGCCAGACACACAGCCAGACACACACACACAGCCAGGACACACACAGCCAGCACACACAGCCAGACACACACAAGCCAGACCACACACACACAGCCAGGACACACACACAGCCAGACACACACACACAGCCAACGACACACACACAGGCCAGGACACACACAGCCAGACACACACAGCCAGACACACACAGCCAGACACACAGCCAGACACACACAGCCAGGCAGACCCAACGCTGGTAACAAACACGCAGGCCCATCCATTATTCATCAGCCTTTAGTTATTCATCAGACAAATATTAACCTGTGTGCAAGCAAGGGAGGTACATGAATATTCAACAGGCAGGGCTTATATTTAAACATGAACACAAATAAATAGCGTGACTCGTAAATGTCAGGTAATTAAGTCACTTTTGGTTGGTTGAGCTGGAGCTCTCTGTGTTGTGTTTAATAACACATGGGGACATGGATTAACATGACATTTCCCCTGGTACGTATACGCCCCTGTTAAGATGTTTTTATCAAATCCTCTATCTATAGGAAATTAGCTATTATTTCATATGAGCTGTTATGTGCATCTTAACATTTCCCAGATCATACCATCACTCTCCCAGCCAGATGCAGAAAAACTCATCCACGCCTTCATTTTCTCTTGGATCGACTACGGCAATGCGCTGTTTGGGGGCCTCCCAGCCAACTCACTACAAAGGCTCCATCTAATCCAGAACAGTGCTGCCAGCGTCCTGACCAGGACCAAGAAGTCAGACCACATCACCCCGATCCTGTCCCAACTCCAATGGCTACCAGTCATCTACAGGATCGACTTAAAAACCTTTATGCTTGTGTTTAATTAAAGCATTGAATGGATTGAGCCACACCCACATCAGCAACCTCATCTCAATTAGCAAGCCACCTCACACTCTCTGCTCTAGCCACACCCTGCTGCTTCAAGTCCTCAAGACACGTCTCTGAACTATGGGGGACCGACCCTTCTGGTCCCTAGCCCCTCGCCAGTGGAATGCTCTCCCTGACCATCTGAGAGCTGCACCATCACCATCACAAAACAGGCCTAGAAGCCCACTTCTACAGACTGTCTTTTTCATAGTCCTAGTCCCAATCTGAAATGTATTTAGCACCAAGCCCACTAGTTGCTATCTTACCTGCCTTGATTCTAAACGTGTTGTTTTTATTGCTTTGAGAAAACTCTGTAATGAAAAGCGCTATACAAATGAAATGTATTATTATTGTGATTATTATTTCATTATTCCAACTGACCACTATGAGGTTGGCATTTACATGTTAGAACAGTGATTTGTTTTTCTCCAAAGTCTACAGATGAGCTGGGTAAATTGTATTTATAACCGCCTATATGAGGCCCAACAGCCAATCAAATGACTGACTGAAGGATGGTTTTTATTTGATTGCAGGCATTGGACAGTATAGGAGTTCCCAGAGACATACAGTATGTGCAGGGACAAAACMAATCTGGTGTAGCTATACCACTAAATAAAGAATCTGGGAAACATGCAGTCATATATTGCAACCCATTCACTTGAATGGATTATGTATTGTATAAATAGGTTTAGCTGAGCACTGACGTATCTGCAGCACACATGGAAATAGCTTGAAGACAAACATTTATGTTGTAGCCTCTCAAATGCATACAGTGTTGAGCAGTTCTCTGGGGAGACCCTGACTCAGTATATTTCACAGAGCTACCCTTTAAAACTGCATCATCTCAGATGGTGAGGTAAAACCCATAGAGTGGGAGAGTGAGCGGGCATACTACCAGCCTGCATAGAACGCTCTCAGGGAGTCAACATTCAGCTGGCAGATGGTGATTTTGGAGTAGCTGCAGGGGAACTCCGCTCCTTAAGCACACCCTTCAAGTGTGTGAGTAGGCACACGCGTGTGTGCAAATACAGTGCCTTCAGAAAGTATTCACACCTCTTGACTTTTTCCACATGTTGTTGTGTTACAGATTGAATTTTAAGTTGATTCAATTTAGATTGTGTGTCCCTGGCCTACACACAATACCCCATAATGTCAAAGGTGAATTTAAAAAAGATATATAATACGAATTAATAAAAAATGAAAAGCTGAACTGGCATGAATTCCCTCATTCCATGTGATAATCAAAAAGCTGTGGCCCTTTGTTTTTGCCTGTTTTCCTCTACCTCTAACCAAATTAGATATCAAAAAGAGCTTTTTGGAAACACAGGCTGTGATCACCCAATCACTCCCACGTTCGGTGGTGTAAAGTAATACTTAAGTCATTTTTAGGGGTGCATTCGGAAAGTATTCAGACCCCTTGACTTTTTCCACATTTTGTTACGTTACAGCCTTATTCTAAAATGTATTAAATAGTTTTTTCCCCCCTCATCAATCTACACACACCACCCAATAATGACAAAGCAAAAACTGTTTTTTTGACATTTTTGCAAATGTATATAAAAAAATATTTTAAGAAATCACATTTACATAAGTATTCCCTACCCTTTACTCATTACTTTGCTGAAGCACATTTGGCAGCAATTACAATCTCGAGTCTTCTTGGGTATAACGCTATGAACCTACAAGTTTATTCTCTGCTGACTCTCTCAAGCTCTGTCAGGTTAGATGGGGAGCGTCGCTGCACAACTATTTTCAGGTCTCTCCAGAGATGTTGATCGGGTTTAGGTCCGGAATTTGGCTGGGCCCCTCAAGAACATTCAGAGACTTGTCCCAAAGCCACTCCTGCATTGTCTTGGCTGTGTGCTTAGGGTCGTTGTCCTGTTGGAAGGTGAACATTCGCCCCAGTCTAAGGTCCTGAGCACCCTGGAGCAGGCTTTCATCAAGGATCTCTCTGTACTTTGCTCTGATTGATCTTTCCCTCGCTCCTGACTAGTCTCCCAGTCCCTGCCACTGACAAACATCCCCACAGCATGATGATGTCACCACCATGCTTCACCGTAGGGATGGTGCCAGGTTTCGTCCAGAAGCTAAGCTTGGCATTCAGGCCAAAGAGTTCAATCTTTCATCAGACCAGAGAATCTTGTTTCTCATGGTTTGAGAGTCCTTTAGGTGCCTTTTGGAAAACTCCAAGTGGACTGTCATGTGCCTTTTACTGAGGAGAGACCTCCGTCTGCCCACTCTACCATAAAGACCTGATTGGTGGAGTGCTGCAGAGATGAWTGTCTTTCTGGAATGTTCTCCCATCTCCACAGAGGAACTCTGGAGCTCTGTCAGAATGACCATCGGGTTCTTGTTCACCTCCCTGACCAAGGCCCTTCTCCCCCGATTGCTCAGTTTGGCCCGCGGGCCAGCTCAAGGAAAAGTCTTGGGGGTTCCAAACTTCTTCCATTTAAGAATAATGGAGGCCACTGTGATCTWGGGGACCTTCAARGCTGCAGACATTTTTGGTACCCTTGCCCAGATCTGTGCCTCGACACAATCCTGTCTCAGAGCTCTACGGACAATTCATTCGACCTCATGGCATGGTTTTTGCTCTGACATGCACTGTCAACTGTGGGACCTTATATAGACAGGTGTGTGCCTTTCCAAATCATGTCCAATCAATTGAATTTACCACAGGTGGACTCCAATCAAGTTGTAGAAACATGTCAAGGATGATCAATGGAAACAGGATGCACATGAGTTCAATTTCGAGTCTCATAGCAAAGGGTCTGAGTACTTATGTAAATAAGGTGTACTTTACTATTTATATTTTTGACAACTTTTACTTTTACTTCATTACATTACTAAAGAAAATAATGTACTTTTTACTCCATACATTTTCCCTGACACCGAAAAGTACTTGTTACATTTTGAATAGATGTTTGTATATTATGTCTTAGTGTTGGAGTGTGCCCCTGGCTATCCGTAAATAAAAATACAACAATAAAATTGTGCCATCTGGTGAAAGGATTTATACTTTTACTTTTGATACTTAAGTATATTTTAGCAATTACCTTTACTTTTGATACCTAAGTATATGTAAAATCAAATACTTTCAGACTTTTACTCAGGCAGTATTTTACTGGGTGACTTTCATTTTTACTTGAGTCATTTTCTATTAAGGTATCTTTACTTTTACACTGCCCACATTACAATGAAACTGCAATCAAGRAAACATTGGGAAAAACACTTGAGAGTTTGCAACTGGGTAGTTTGTTGTGAGAGTAAAGCCAGCCAGCCAATACTCTACCAGTTATTCCCCTCTATGATGAATACTTAGATGTGGAACTAATTGGAATGCCTGAGTGTCATATCAGTGTGTGTGTTTGTGCTTGCACGCGCGTGCGTGCGTATGATTGATGATGGAGCCAATGTGTGAAAACCTTGCAATTTGCACAGGGGAACAACAACAGCACTAAACAACAACAACCAAAGTGTCTAGTAATGTCTCATGAATAAATCAAAGTGAATCTGCATGCTGACACAGCTGTATCACCGGTTTGATTTGGTTTCTTTATGTGCTGACTGTAAATGTGTATGGTGCAAATCTCAATGTTATGATGATGGTAAACATGCTGACTGTGTGTTGTAGCTTTAATGCTGTGAGAAGGGTGATTGTAAGTTCATACTATATCTCATCAATAAAGCTGTGTATCTAGGCCTATTTGGAAACTAATATCAGTGCCCTTTTGAATATAAATCATTGTGACGCTCAAGCAATGGGTGTGAAATAACATCACTGTTTTGAAGATATAAGAGAATTGAGAATCACAGTTAGCATTATCGTCTTTTGATAAATCAGCTATGTCAGAGAGAGACGGCCTCTTAAAAGGAGCTGCCACATAACATATGTCGTTCGAATCAGTTCTTCACAAAGATAAGATAAATGTTCACGGTGTCATATCATATTCTCCAACTATTCTTTATGTTCTGACAGTTTCTTTGCTGCTGAGGTTGTGAGACAGGATCAGATGAATCCAGTCAAATTCCTATATTATAATATCTTCCATACACAATACGTCTATTATATCATCCCCATTGCGTAAATGACCCTCCAATTATCCAGAGTGCTGGGGTGCAAATGGTCAGTCTGACAGGCTCATTTGTAAATAATTTGAGAACTTTGCCCAAAGGATCATGGAGGTGGAGAGGTAAGGTACAGTAGGTGAGTAGAGAGGTAAACACTCATTACAGAGCAGTGTGTTGTACCACCACTACCAGATCAGAGACAATGTCAGCTCAGCAGAATTACAACTGTATCATTATAGGAGCAAGGATCCAAGGCTCCTTCACCATGTATCACCTGGCAACAAAAAAAGAGAACTATTCTGCTGCTGGAGCAGGTCTGTAACTAACTTATTATCCACCCAATGAGGCCAGTCTTGTAGCTGTACAATTGGGACCTGGGTGTTTCTACCAGTAAACTAGTGTATTTAGTCTACAATTGGAACATGTTTGAAGTCAGGCCAAGCGAGACCACAGGTTGGATAGTGATAAAAGAGAAACATCCGCTGAGAGTTAACCCACATACAGTATACCACAAGTTATTTGTAAGGCAGCAGCTATCAATACTTTCTGCAGCTGATGGACAAAATACTTTATCAATGTTGCCATCTGAATGGATAGACAAACAATGGAAGGGGGATGGTCACGTAGGGGAATGGAAGGGGAATGTTCATGTAGGGGAATGGAAGGGGGATGTTCATGTAGGGGAATGGAAGGGGAATGTTCACGTAGGGGAATGGAAGGGGAATGTTCACGTAGGGGAATGGAAGGGGAATGTTCANAGGGGAATGGAAGGGGAATGTTCACGTAGGGGAATGGAAGGGGAATGTTCACGTAGGGGAATGGAAGGGGAATGTTCACGTAGGGGAATGGAAGGAGGATGTTCACGCAGGGGAATGGAAGGGGGGAAATGTTCACGTAGGGAATGGAAGGGGAATGTTCACGTAGGGGAATGGAAGGGGAATGTTCAGTAGGGGAATGGAGGAGGATTTCACGCAGGGGAAGGAAGGGGAATGTTCACGTAGGGGAATGGAAGGGGAATGTTCACGTAGGGGAATGGAAGAGGAATGTTCACGTAGGGAATGGAGGGGAATGGTCACATAGGGAATGGAAGGGAATGTTCACGTAGGGGAATGGAAGGGGAATGTTCACGTAGGGGAATGGAAGGAGGATGTTCACGCAGGGAATGGAAGGGGGATTTCACGTAGGGAATGGAAGGGGAATGTTCACGTAGGGAATGGAAGGGAATGTTCACGTAGGGGAATGGAAGGGGAATGTTCACGTAGGGAATGGAAGGGGAATGTTCACGTAGGGGAATGGAAGGAATTTCACGTAGGGGAATGAAGGGAAATGTTCACGTAGGGGAATGGAAGGGGAATGTTCACGTAGGGATGAATGGAAGGGGAATGTCACGTAGAGAGATGGACGAGGATGTCACGCAGGGAATGGAAGGGGAATGTTCACGTAGGGGAATGGAAGGGAATGTTCACGTAGGGAATGGAAGGAGGATGTTCACGTAGCGGGGAATGGAAGGGGAATGTTCACAGTAGGGGAATGGAAGGGGAATGTTCACGTAGGGGAATGGAAGGGGAATGTTCACGTAGGGGAATGGAAGGAGGATGTCACGCAGGGGAATGGAAGGGGATGTTCACGCAGGGGAC
>NC_036860.1:51754668-51781845 GCF_002910315.2 Salvelinus sp. IW2-2015 | reverse complement strand
ATGGTAAGGGGAATGTTCACGTAGGGGAATGGAAGGGGATGTTCACGCAGGGGAATGGAAGGGGATGTTTCACGCAGGGAATGGAAGAGGAATGTTCACGAGGGAATGGAAGGGAAGTTCACGTAGGGAATGGAAGGGGGAATGTTCACGTAGGGGAATGGAAGGGGAAGTTCACGTAGGGGAATGGACGGAGGATGTTCACGCAGGGGAATGGAAGGGAATGTTCACGTAGGGGAATGGAAGGGAATGTTCACGTAGGGAATGGAAGGAGGATGTTCACGTAGGGGAATGGAAGGGAATGTTCACATAGGGAATGGAAGGGAATGTTCACGTAGGGGAATGGAAGGGAATGTTCACGTAGGGAATGGAAGAGGATGTTCACGCAGGGGAATGGAAGGGGATGTTCACGCAGGGAATGGAAGGAGATGTTCACGCAGGGGAATGGAAGGGGAATGTTCACGTAGGGGAATGGAAGGGGAATATTCACGTAGGGGAATGGAAGGGGAATGTTCACGTAGGGGAATGGAAGGGGAATGTTCACGTAGGGGAATGGAAGGGGAATGTTCACGTACGATAACAGCCAACCCTTCACTGCAGATGGCATAAGGTGGGCTGATGTGTTAAATAAAACAATCTGTGCCTCATAATGGATCATTTGCAAGACAATAAKATTTTTTACATTTACATTACATTACATTTTAGTCATTTAGCAGACGCTCTTATCCAGAGCGACTTACAGTAGAGTGCATACATTTTTTATTACATTTTTACATACTGAGACAAGGATATCCCTACCGGCCAAGAGCAGACGCTCTTATCCAGAGCGACTTACAGTAGAGTGCATACATTTTATTACATTTTTTTTATTTATTTTTTTACATTATCCCTACCGGCCAAACCCTCCCTAACCCGGACGACGCTATGCCAATAGTACCCTAGACCACTGCGCCACCTGGGAGATACATTAATTTCAAATTAATTTCACATTAATTTCACACTAATTGAATTAGTTACAATTAAAATGGTTTATTGAATTCTATTCTTAATGTCAATGGCCTAATATTTCAACTCACTGTAGTGTGTACACATCTGACCTTGCTCAACTGACAGTAAGAGGCAGTAAGTACATGTTTTATCAGTGCAGGATAAGCACAACGCTACAAGACAATATCAGTTTATTAGTGCTAACTTTTCCTCATCACTGGCCATTGAGCACAACAGACAGCAATAGGAACCATATACTGTAATATTGAGCCAATTTTACATTATAGTGTCGTTCTTCAGTTCCTCCTGCCCATAGAGATACTTTTCAATTACTAGAGGGGCTATGTCATAAACCCTCAAAGTTCCAGAACTGGGTGAAAATGGTTTGTTCGTAAATTCAATCTGGAGTTCCAGAGTGCGCTCCGATTGCACTCTGGGCCTTCGTAAATTCAGAGCGTTGTCAGATTGTCAGTTCATGAATTCAGAGTGTTTCGCTCTGGGAGAGTTCAGAGCACAACCTGGACGCTCTGGCCGAGGAGTAGGTTTGATCCGAGCGTTCTGACCTCACAACGGCAGTCAAGCACCAAAGCTAACTGGTTAGCGTACTTCAGAACACCCCCGGACACACCTCACTGACCCTTTCACTTGCCCTAGCAGAGCTGGTTAGGCTGTTTTCATGTTATCCAGAGCGCTGGTGACTGTAACTGTGCTACTGGCAACAATCTAATTACGTTTTTTTGCCAACGTTTACTGATACCAGCCATATTCAACTGGTTTTGAGCGTTTGTAAATTCATCAGTTACTCTGTGCTCTGGGACATTTCGACAAGTAGATAGCCAGAGAGAATTTACGAACGCACCCATATTGGTCAGGGAGAAATACAAAACCAGTCTAATTGGAATGAATGGCAGTAGAGGCATAATCCTGATTTTACTTATACACGAAAATAAAAGTATGTCCACAGACCATAAATGTCTCCATTTTATTTTTCTTGGAAAGTGCTGTTATATGATACAATATCAGTAATTGTTGCATTTACAACTTGTCTAAGTCCTATCATCTACTGATTTCAGCCAGTGTATGGCTGTGGACTGACTGCATGGTTTGAATGCAATGTTGCCATATTTGCAGTTAATTTAAAAAAACATATAGAATTGGCTGGCTAGCTAGCTAACAAACATACAGTGCAGATAAATTCTTCAAATTCATTATTTTACACATGATCTTACACAATATCTTACAGCACTGGCAAACCATGTTTGACCAACTCCCTGACCAAAATGGTGGACCTTTATCCCATCATAAGAAGGTTCATGTCCATTCTAGTATTCTAATTCCTAATTCTATGCTCCTGCCCCACTCCCGGGGGAGTTCCCTTGGCCAGACCAGGATCATCCGGAAGGCTTATGAACAGGAATACACCCACATGATGGAGGAGTGCTACCAGCTCTGAGCAAAACTTGAGGCCGGGGCTAATATCCCACTGTTCAGGTACACTGCTGCTACTTCATCTTAATGTAGGAAATTATGAAGAAGGAAAAACACATTATACTGGAGAGAGTCAGAAATAAGAGATTGAGGAATTTTTATGTTAGTGTGGGAGAGATTATTGTCTGAGGGGGAAAGAACAGTGAAATAACACGCTACGAAACCGTCAAGAAAAACAATGACATATGCAGTTTGATTTAATAGACTATAGAGGGTCAATTGACTTCCATCCTGCATTTGAACCCCAGCATCATCCTGTATATGCAGTTTAAGGCATATACAGGATGATATAAGGGCTGAGGCGTGGGCCTTAAAGCAGGGATGTCCTTGACCTTTAAAAACCATTGAGACAATGAAAGATAGAGGGGGGGGCTGTGTAAATCTTGGTGAGCGATACCAGTTTCCTGGATTGTATTTCACCAGCCTAATGGATCCTTCAGTGAGGAGGATGGATGAGTGCTTTGCCTGTGGGGGCTGTGGGGCGGAGGCCTGGCTGAGTCTAGCTGATCCAGCCTGGCTGGGTGCCCTCTGTCAGCCCCCGGACACTGTGCCCATCACTCAGGGCCGGGTGGGCCGCACTGGGGGTGCAGATCATATTTACACCCACCTAGTGGAGCGGGGGTCAGGGAGAGGAGAGGGAAGCTGATGAATGGAGCAGTCTCCTGGCTGGGGCGCTGCACATGCATCACAGCGGGCCATCCGCACCGGGTGCACCAGAGAAAACAGCAGTCATACATCGCCCCGGAGACCATCCATCACCCAGACCACTCAATTAGAGGCAGCCTCTCAGAGGGCCTGCAACCCAGCCGTCCTGGGTGGCCCAACTGCACAACAGTACACTGAGATGCATGATATACTGTACTGTATTGTATGCACATGTAACAAACTTGCATAAAACACAAACTTGTCAGAAATAAGAGATTGAGGAATTTGGCCAGTGCAGTAATAGTGGTATTGATAGGAAATGAATAGTTCTGTCTGAGCCAAAAGCACAAAGAGCATTTATGCCATGTCATTATTTTTACTAGGCACTGTAGGCAGGATGCTTTAATAACTGCCTCAGGTAACAGTAAAAATGTTCTCTTGATGATACACAAACATCTACACACTTGAGGACTTCATTTGTTTCTTCCAATTCCACTCCCAGGTGTACTGGTATCCTGGTGAAGAGCTCTGAGGATGACGTGGACTTCCAGCAGCTCAGAAGCACCCTGGAGAGTTCAGTCAAAGAGAGGAACCAGGTTCCCACAGAGACCCTGGGACCAGTGGAGTTCAGCCAGAGAGAGGAACCAGGTTCCCACAGAGACCCTGGGACCAGTGGAGTTCAGCCAGAGGCTCCCCCAGGTCAACCTGCTGGCTGGGGAGGGGGCCCTCATAGACACACAGCTGGTGTCCTGTATGCAGGCCAGGCCCTCAGAGCAGCAAGGTACAGGAAGGGCCCCTGAAGCAACTTTCGTTCTACACCTAATGACCCTGTAGAGAGGTTCAGACCTCTTGGTGTAATGGATAAGGATTGGACTACAGATGTAGGATCTTAATTTGATCACGCTGATGCAGGATAACTTTCCTGCAATGTGGGACATTTAAAACATAGTATATTTGAGGTTTAAAAACGCTTCTGAAATGTGTAATTTCCACTGAAATTTCAGACTTAATTTTCCTTTACGAAAAATGTATCAACCCCACAAAAATATAATCCACATTTCCTGTTGCTGCAGGATTATTTTCCTGCTATAGCAAACTAACTCAAATTAAGATCCTACATCTGTAACAGTCACAGGGACTCAGGTTCAAATCTTAGTCAGGCTCCTCCATGAATTTGATACAGGCCCATTGGACTGCTAAGGGAAGTAAGAGGATTTTCCCCATATCTCTGCATCTGTCCCATGCATTCCCAGAGACAGTTCCAGAGTCTGGGAGGAGTGTTAAGGATGGTGATAAGGTTACAGAAGTCCAGCCTGGCTCTTCACTCACCGTGACGACAGCAAGTGGGGTCTACGGTCCAGAGAGCCTGGTGATTACAGCTGGGCCCTGGGCCAACACACTGGTGTTCCATACTGGACTACAACTACCACTACAGCTGGGCCAACACACTGGTGGCCCATACTGGACTACAACTACCACAACAAGCTGGGCCCTGGGCCCAACACACTGGTGGCCCTACTAGACTACAACATACCACTACAAGCTGGGCCAACACACTGGTGGCCCATACTGAACTACAACAACCACTACAGCTGGGCCCTGGGCCAACACACTGGTGGCCCATACTAGACTACAACAACCACTACAGGTACAGTCACACACATTTTAGACACACGTGCATGCACATGTACGCGCACATACACACGCACATTCGCATACACAAACATTCCACGGTGTGTGTACCACACAACTCAAGGATTTCTGCCAGGTAAGAAGAGCATGATTCTGTACTTTAACTTATTTTTTATTAAACACCCTCCTGAAGCAATACGCAGTGAGTTATAGCAGTCCGTGTCTTTGACAGACACTGCATAGTCAGACACAGGGCAGTAACATGCTCTGGGGGAGATGGACGGTCCATCTGCAGAATAAATAACTCTACTTGTTCTCCCTTACCCTCAGCAGGGCCATGATAGAAAATACTTTCTATATTTCTGTAACTAAGAGGATTTATAATCAAATCTCCCAGGTCTTACTGTGGTAGAGCAGATCCTTTGTCTAGGGAAAACATGAGACAATTAGAGTCACAAGGGATTGAAAATACAGAGAGGTTGACTACATGAATGTAAACTATGGAATACAAGGCTATAGAAAGACTGCAGGCAAGCTATAGAAAGACTACCAGACAAGCTATAGAAAGACTACCAGACAAGCTATAGAAAGACTACCAGACAAGCTATAGAAAGACTACCAGACAAGCTATTAGAAAGACTACCAGACAAGCTATAGAAAGACTACCAGACAAGCTATAGAAAACCGTAGAAATACCAGTTAACTACAGCACAAGTAACTCCAGAGGAAGCTTATAGGGAGGGTGTGTTCCCTCTGAGGAAGGTCTGTTAAATCTGTCTGCCCCGGGCACATATGGCATCAGCCACTTCCCCTGCTTCGCCCAGATGGGAGCGGAGGGAGCGCATTTCCACTTCTATGGCCTTCTCTCCAATGAGTGCCCAGGCCTGATGAAGGTGAGGAACACTGTGACACGCCCTGGATACAGAAAGTGTCACTTACTGACACTGAATAATGCAGCAACTATTAGTGCCATTTCCCTGGACAAAATAACTGCTGTCCTATGGAGGGGATAGCTTGACAGCAACACTCCTTCACACTGTAATCAGATCCCTATTGTGAGGAGAGAATACACAGAGGACGCTATTTGAGGGCTTTGAGGGTATAGTCTTTCCTATTTAAACACAGTATTGTAGAGAGTGTGAATGACCCTTGTTATCCTCTAAAAACAAGACATTTCATCAGAGAAAAATCTCTAAGGATGCACGAGTATTTAAAATTTGCTTTATGCTGTTTATTCATTAAATGGTGCTATCGGCCTTGTGTTCCTCAGAACTGCTATCACATGGGGCAGTGAGATGGAACATAAGGAGAGGGTCAGACAGACGGACAGGACGGACATCCTCCTCCTGTCCCAGTTTGTGTCCCTCTACCTCTCTGGACTGGAGCCAGAACCAGCCCTGGTGGAGAGCTGCCTGTACACAGTCAGACTACTGATGTCCATGTACTAAAATTAACCAGAGCTCAAATGAACTAACCAATTCACTAGATGGATTAATCCTCACTAATCTAAGTAGAGATTTTGCTGTCTGACTAAATCATCAATATCATTAGTATTGGCTATTTTCAGAGTGCCGAAAACTATTGAATATGTAATTCTAACAGCACTCATGACATTATAATTACAATGTTCTGTTGAGTGACTCAATTGAGCGTGACAAGGGAAAACAACACAAGTTGCAACAATCCAGTTTGGATTCATATAATTAGGATGAGAGCATGTGGCAAACTCTCAGAGAGACTCTAAACAACATCATTGAAGAGAGAACACTGAGGGACACATTTTCAGTAGTGGTTTAACAATGTACTTCAACCATAGCCGCGGGAAGATGTTTGGGGTGGGGTTGCTGGTACGTTTTTGTCGAYGGGGGAGTGCGGCTGAATACTTTTTGTTGCCCACGCTACAGACGGCTTTATCGGTCCGCTAATACAGGACTAGTACAGGCCCAGCGCACTACTTTCGTGAGAAAATAAAGGGTGGTGCAGCACCCTCAGCACCCCTACTTCCCGCGGCTATGGCTTAAACAATAACCAGGTTTCCATCCAACCTTTAATTACAAGTAAAGCAGAGCTTCCAGAAACATGTGGTGAGACAGCATTTTTCCTAGCACTTCACACCACTTTCAAAGCAAAAGCACCGATTAGCCCAGTAACTTCCAGTATAATACTTACCTTCTCTGTCGCAGTCTACCATTGAAAACCATTGAAGACTACACATAGAAAAGTCATGCTATTTGTATTTGAGCAATATGATTGGCCATTAATCAAGCAACACTATGCTTGATACAGATGCACAATCGAGAGCATCCTGTCGGGCTGTATCACCGCCTGGTAGGGCAACTGCTCCGCCCACAACCGTAAGGCTCTCCAGAGGGTAGTGAGGTCTGCACAACGCATCACCGGGGGCAAACTACCTGCCCTCCAGGACACCTACACCACCCGATAGGAAGGCCAAAAAGATCATCAAGGACAACAACCACCGAGCCACTGCCTGTTCACCCCGCTATCATCCAGAAGGCGAGGTCAGTACAGGTGCATCAAAGCAGGGACCGAGAGACTGAAAAACAGCTTCTATCTCAAGGCTATCAGACTGATAAACAGCCACCACTAACTCAAATCAAATCAAGTTTATTTTATATAGCCCTTCGTACATCAGCTAATATCTCGAAGTGCTGTACAGAAACCCAGCCTAAACCCCAAACAGCAAGCAATGCAGGTGTAGAAGCACGGTGGCTAGGAAAAACTCCCTAGAAAGGCCAAAACCTAGGAAGAAACCTAGAGAGGAACCAGCCTATGAGGGTGGCCAGTCCTCTTCTGGCTGTGCCGGGTGGAGATTATAACAGAACATGGCCAAGATGTTCAAAATGTTCATAAGTGACAAGCATGGTCAAATAGTAATCAGGAATAAATGTCAGTTGGCTTTTCATAGCCGATCATTAAGAGTGGTTGAAAACAGCAGGTCTGGGACAGGTAGGGGTTCCATAACCGCAGGCAGAACAGTTGAAACTGGAATAGCAGCAAGGCCAGGTGGACTGGGGACAGCAAGGAGCCATCATGCCCGGTAGTCCTGACGTATGGTCCTAGGGCTCAGGTCCTCCGAGAGAGAGAAAGAAAGAGAGAAGGAGAGAATTAGAGAGAGCCAAGATTAACTAATTGAGTGGCTGCTGCCATACATGTAAAAAATGTATCACTAGCCACTTTAAACAATGCCACTTAATATAATGTTTACATACCCTACATTACTCATCTCATATGTATATACTGTACTCTATACCACCTACTGCATCTTGCCATCTTTATGTAATACATGTATCACTAGCCACTTTAAACAATTTCACTTAATATAATGTTTACATACCCTATATTACTCATCTCATATGTATATACTGTACTCGATACCATCTACTGCATCTTGCCTATGCCGTTCTGTACCATCACTCATTCATATATCTTTATGTACATATTCTTCATCCCTTTACACTTGTGTGTATAAGGTAGCGGTTGTGAAATTGTTAGGTTAGATTACTCGTTGGTTATTACTGCATTGTCGGAACTAGAAGCACAAGCATTTCGCTACACTCGCATTAACATCTGCTAACCATGTGTATGTGGCAAATAAAATTTGATTTGATTTGTTCCTGTAAGTCACAAAATCTCGAGCAGTACAGAAGTGGATAGCTACATGTACATTCACACAGCACACGCCAGCTGTCCTGAGAAAAAAGAAGCACCCATCAATCTACTCACTGAGCTTATTTATTTACAAAAGTAAACCTTAAATATTGAACATACTAGCAATATGCTGGCTTCTGTTGATAGTAAATAAAATGCACTTTAGCATTTGTCTTGGCTAGCCTAGTCTGCTGTAGCCAGGACAGAGGGCTGATTGGATAATGCTGAGCCGCCGGTCACCGGTCTATGGCCCGTGACGTGAAAGGGTAAAATCTAACAGTAATCTGCGCCGCTCGGTCATGTTGTTAACAAGGCAGCATGGTGCACCATCCAGAAACATTCAAAATCTATTTTCCATAACATTTCCATATATGTAAAGCATTTTTATCAAAAGCAATCACTTTTGCATGTGAAAACGTAGAATCCTACTAATTGAGCAGACACATGGCTTGTGCTGGGGAAAATATAAGGCTACTCTAAAATGTGCATGTGTTTTGTCACACAACACAATGCCTCAGATGTTAATTTTGAGGGAGCGTACAATTGGCATGCTGACTGCAAGAATGTCAACCAGAGCTATTGCCAGATAATTGAATGTTCATTTCTCTACCATAAGGTGCCTCCACCTTATGGTAGATGTTGGCAGTACGTKCAACCGGCCTCATAACCGCAGACCAGGAGTAACCACGCCAGCCCAGGACCTCCACATCCGGTTTCTTCAACTGCGGGACAGTCTGAGACCAGCCACCCGGACAGCTGATGAAACTGTGGGTTTGCACAACCGAACCAAACCTTCAAAAACCATCTCAGGGAAGCTCATCTGCATGCTCATCGTCCTCACCAGGGTCTTGACCTCACTGCTGTTTGGCATCGTAACCGACTTCAGTAGGCAAATGTCACCTTCGATGGCCCCTGGCACGTTGGAGATGTGCGCTCTTCACAGGTGAATCGCGGTTTCAACTGTGCCGGGCAGATGGTAGACGTGTGCGCGAGCGGTTTGCTCATGTCAACGTTGAGAACAAAGTGCCCCATGGTGGTGGTGGGGTTGCAGTACGGGCAGGCATAAGGTACGGACAACAAACACAATTGCATTTTATCGATGGCAATTTGAATGCACAGAGATACCGTCCCGAYATCCTGAGGCCCATTGTCGTGCCATTCATCCGCTGCCATTACCTCATTTGACGCAAGGATCTGTACACAATTCCTGGAAGATGAAAATGTCCTAGTTCTTCCATGGCCTGCATACTCATCTGACATGTCACCCATTGAGCATGTTTGGATGCTCTGGATCGATGTGTACAACAGCGTGTTCCAGGTCCCTCCAATATCCACTAACTTCGCACAGCCATTGAAGAGGAGTGGGACAACATTCCACAAGCCACAGTCAACAGCCTGATCAACTCTATGCGAAGGAGATGTGTCGCGCTGCATGAGGCAAATGGTGGTCACAGCAGATACTGACTGGTTTTCTGATCCACACCCCTACTTTTTTAAAGGTATATCTGTATTCCCAGTCATGTGAAATCCATAGACTAGGGCCTAATTAAATTATTTCAACTGACTGTAACTCAGTAAAATCTTTGAAAATGTTGAATGTTACATTTATATTTTTGTTCAGTGTATATTAAACAGCTTTTTAATAGATATCATAATAACCAAATATAGCCTATTAAAACTGAGTATACCAAACATTAGGAACACCTTCGCTTAATATTGGAGTCCCATGTTGACTCCAATGCTTCCCACAGTTGTTTCAAGTTGGCTGGATGTCCTTTGGCTGGTGGACCATTCTTGATACACACGGGAAACTGTTGAGGGTGAAAAACCCAGCTGCGTTGTAGTTCTTGACACAAACCGGTGTGCCTGGCACCTACTACCACCCTCTGAATGTCTTAATTGTCTCAAGGCTTTAAAATKATTCTTTAACCTGTCTCCTTCCCTTCATCTACACTGATTGGAGTGGATTTATTAAATTACATCAATAAGGGATCATAGCTTTCACCTGGATTCACCTGGTCAGTCTATCAATGTCATGAAAAGAGCAGGTGTTCTTAATGTTTTGTATACTCAGTGTAGAGAGAAGGCATGTTAACCTATTGGCCAGCAGTCAGGCCAGGGGTATTCAACTCTTACCCTACAAGGTCCGGAGCCTGTTGGTTTTCTGTTCTACGTGATAATTAATTGCACCCACCTGGTGCCCCAGGTCTAAATCAGTCCCTGATTAGAGGGGACATCTATGCATAGTCCCTTTACCCCTACCTACATGTTCAAATTACCTCGACTAACCTGTACGCCCACACATTGACTCAGTACCAGTATCCCCTSAATATAGCCTGGTTATCGTTAATGTTATTTTATTGTTACTTTTTATTTTATTTTATACTTTAATTTATTTAGTAAATATTTTCTTAACAATATTTATTGAACTGCATTGTTGATAAGTAAAAGCATTGGAACTGGCTTCAAGGTTCAGAGTTTAATTTGAGGGTTATAGGTCCTGCATGACCCCAATGCATTTAAAAACTACACCATGTCCAGGCCAGTATAAATTCTGTGCTGGCCAGTAGATTAGCTAATGTTAGACCCTGTCCTATGAATAGGGCCAAGACTTTTACTTGACCCGGTCATATGATCAGGAAAAGCTCCAGGCCTCAGAAAGACACACATTTTTCCACACCACTTCTGAACCTGTGGCACCACATCTGGAGTACAGTACATGTCTGATAAAAAATGTCAGGACAGGCCTGATGGAAACAACTAATTTGACAGTAAACTTTCCAAAAGTTGATAAAACATGCTTGACAAGGTTGGATCTTTTTGTGTCGGTAAAATGTATTATGCGAGAAATGGCGGTGGGAAAGGCTGTATAGGCAAATATCGCTATAATAACCATCAATATATTAACCATCAATATAATAACCATCGCTATAATAACCATCAACATATTAACCATCTGTCACGGCTGTCGTAAGAACYGGACCAAGGCGCAGCAGATGTTGAATTCCACATATTTAATTCAAAGAGAAACTTAAACAAAACAAAAATATCAATAAACGAACAACTAAATGTGACTACGTGGTGCACATGCACAAACACAAACAATATCCCACAAACACAGGTGGGAAAAATAGCTACTTAAATATGATCCCCAATTAGAGACAACGATACCAGCTACCTCTAATTGGGAATCATACAAAACACCAAAACATAGAAAATATAAACTAGAACACAACATAGAAATTATAAACTAGAATACCCCCTAGTCACGCCCTGACCTACTACACCATAGAGAAACAAGGGCTCTCTATGGTCAGGGCGTGACACCATCAATATAATAACCATTAATATATTAACCATCAATATAATAACCATCAATATAATAACCATCAATATAATAACCATCAATATAATAACCATCAATATAATAACCTTCAATATATTAACCATCAATATAATAACCTTCAATATAATAACCATCGATATAATAACCATCACCAGTCACGTAACGATGTGGTGTGTGGTCCTCCCACTACGACTCAGGAAAGCATGCAGTTTATTAGGCAACAGATTAAATAAATGATGATGAACTTCACAGTGTAGTCAGTGAAAGTGCATGGGTATGACCTTAATGTTCCTTTACAATAAATATTGTGCAAGCTGTTGGTTAGAGCACATGTGCCAAGACCAGAGTGGGTACATTCACTATATAACCAAACATTTGAGAATGCGATGGAAACCCATTTAACTTGGGGGGGGGGGGTTCAGTACATGGGAATTTAAATGCAGAAGTTATTTTCATGTGCACTATGTCATCAGGCACAGCATTTTAATCTGGTGGGATATTGTTTTTATGCAGATTTTATAATATTCACGTGAAAATCTGTCGCCAATTGGATGGAAACCGAGCTATTGACTCATCATTTTCTTGATTTACGCTTGTAGATAAAATGAAGATAAATACACTGTACACAAGGTACTGTAAGGTACTAAGGAGACTTTAACAGGAGTATGCATGCTCTCTGATTGCCTGCAGGTTACACCAGACCATCACTTTGTTCTAGATCGCCACCCTCACCACGGCAACATCGTAATCAGAGCAGGATTCTTATGTATGTTTACAGGAGTCCCTATTCACCTCTTGTTGTCATGGTACTGTGTTCTTGCATCCCTCTACAATATCTATTTGCACATTCCAGCACTGAGAAACCATATCAAAACCTACAGCCAAATGGCCACCCTGCTGAAAGACAGTTTTGTAGCCTGGCTGCATGCGTCCCTTTGGATAACGGCAAAGTGTAATAATCCAAACTTAAAGCCCATTGACTCAGACCAGGAGGGAATTCCCAGAATTTCTTCCATCTGTTCAACGGCTTCTACTAATGAATTCTGGATTAAACATGTAATTAATTTCTGCTCTTAAAGGTCCAATTCAACCGTTTTTATCTCAATATCAAATKATTTCTGGGTAACAATTAAGTACCTTACTGTGATTGTTTTCAATTAAAATGGTCAAGAAAAAACAAAGATTGCTTCTTAGCAAAGAGCAATTTCTCAAGCAAGAATTTTGCTAGGACTGTCTGGGAGTGGTCTGAGTGGGTAGGGGAAAACTGAAAACTATCTGTTATTGGCAGAGAGGTATAGAACTATCTTTCTTATTGGTCTGTTATCTAATGTATACCCTGTTGATATCACCAGGCAGGCCAAAACTCCATCTCACCAAAACAGGCTGAAATTTAAGGTGGTCTTTTCAAAACAGCTCTTACACTAAAAGGCATTATCATAATTTTCACAATTTCACAGTATTATTCCAACATCATAGTGTGGAAATATATATAAAACACAGGTAAATCACGCTTTTGACTGCACTGGGCCTTTAATCAATTTATAGCTCTGACCCGTGCAACTTGGGGGTTAGGAACTCCACCAAGCTCTGCCACAGTCCTGGCGTGTTGCCAAAGCTATTAATCTTGCGATGCATTGTCTTACATGTGATAACACAACTGGAGAAAGACTTTGCTGTCTGCTAGACTGAGCATGCTATATTGTTCTTTCAGCCCCCTCATATTATGGTGGAGTCATGATTTATTACAAGCATTCTAGTAGTAAGGCATTCAGAGCAACGGACAGGGTCACCATTTATAACTGTTAATTAGTTTGATTTTCTCATACCACCCACATGTTGTTCACCATGTTGCCAGGGTAATACTCTCCTACTGCACTTAACCAGTTATTATTTCAGCAAGCCCTGTCACCCACCATCTCAGATTGTTCTGAAATTGTTTCTGTAGTTATAAACAGGTAATAATGGCTTTCCTGAAACATTATTTTGTTGAAATGTAATTTTATCTTSGAGAAATTAAAGMGATACTTTGGGATTTTGGCAACGAGGCCATTTATCTACTTCCCCAGAGTCAGATTAATTAATGGATACCATTTTTATGTCTCTGTGTCTAGAATGAAGGAAGRTAGAGGTAGTTTCGCGAGCCAATGCTAACTAGTGTTAGCACAATGTTAGTTAGTTTCAAATCCCTTTCTTGTGCTTTTTGAGGTGGAACGACCCTGTATTCATCTAAAAGATATACAGTATTTGGGMGTTTCTCCCATTGTTCTCTGCATATCCTCTCAAGCTCTGTCAGATTGGATGGGGATTGTCGCTGCAGAGCTATATTCAGGTCTCTCCATAGATGTTCAATCGGGATCAAGTCCGGGCTCTGGGTGGGCCACTCAATGACATTCAGAGACTTGTCCCGAAGCCACTCTTGCGTTGTCTTGGCTGTTTCCTGTTGGAAGGTGAACCTTCGCCCCAAGGTCCTAAGCTCTCTGGAGCAGGTTTTCATTAAGGATTTCTCTGTACTTTGCTCCGTTCTTCTTTCCCTCGATCCTGACTAGTCTCCCYGTATAAAAATATCCCAACAGCATGATGCTGCCACCACCATGCTTCACCGTAGCATGGTTTCTTCCAGACGCGAAGCTTGGCATTCAGGACAAAGAGTTCAATCTTGATTTCATCAGACCAGYGCATATTGTTTCTCATGGTCTGAGAGTCCTTTAGGTGCCTTCTGGAAAACTCCAAGTGAGCTGTCATGTGTCTTTTACTGAGGAGAGGCTTCCGTCTGGTCACTCTGTCATAAAGACCTGATTGGTGGAGTGCTGCAGAGATGGTTGTCTTTCTGGAAGGTTCTCCCATCACCACAGAGCAACTCTGGAGCTCTGTCAGAGTGACCATTGAGTCCTTGGTCACATCCCTGACCAAGGTCCTTCTCCCCCAATTGCTCAGTTTGGCCGGGCGGGTAACTCTATCAAGAGTCTTGGGGGTTCCAAACTTCTTCCATTTAAGAATGATGGAGGACACTGTGTTCTTGGGGACCATCAATGCTGCAAAACATTTTTGGTACCCTTCCCCAGATCTGTGCCTCGACACAATCCTGTCTCGGAGCTCTACGGACAATTCCTTCGACCTCATGGCTTGGTTTTTGAGCTGAGATGCACTGTCAACTTTGGGACCTTATATAGACAGGTGTGTTCCTTTCCAAATCATGTCCAATCAATTGAATTTACCACAGGTGGACTCCAATCAAATTCTAAAAACATCTCAAGGAAGATCAATGGAAACAGGATGCACCTGAGCTCAATTCCGAGTCTCATAGCAAAGGATCTTATTTACTTATGTAAATAAGATATTTCTGTTTTTAATTTTTTATAAATTTGCACAAAAATATTAAAACCTGTTTTCACTTTGTCATTATGAGGTATTGTGTGTAGATTGACGAGGAAAATGTTTTATTTAATACATTTTAGAATAAGGCTGTAACGTAACAAAATGTGGAAAAAGTGAAGTGGTCTGAATACTTTCCGAATACACTGTAAATCTAACATCACTGATAGCAGGGCTGAATAGTAATGAATCCGTCAGGATCAGACAAAAGAGATTCTCCTAGCACTATTTTGTGTGCTCTCTCATTCTCTCGTTGTACCCTCTATCCCTCCCTCCCTATCTCTTTGTGACACTTTATGCTTGTCACGGCCGGGACCTGTTCCCTTAGGTCTGCAGTTGACCTCCTCTCACCTCAATAATATTAATGTKTTTTGGGCAGACAGCACAATGACTTTTTGAGTGGTCCTCTCATCCCCTCACCTTCCAAACGCCTCTGTCCTCTCATCTGCTTGGACAGCTATACTTAGAGAAAAGTGAGAGACAGAAAAAAGTGAAAAATTGATTGAGGTGAAGTGTGAAAAAGACTATTACCTGATTATAGTTATTAAGCAAATCAAGGTCTCCCACATCCTCCATAATGTGCTCATTCTGTAGACCCTTTTGTTTGTAAATTACATACTCTTAATTTTACACAGATTTTTCTTTAGTCACTATTGTATGCACATTTTGGACTGACATACTGTAAGGTCACCGAAATCTTTATTTCCCCAGGTCATGGTTTCAAGTTTGGCCTAGTTGTTGGGAAGGTACTGTGTAAGCTGAGCCATGGAGAGATGAACCTCTCACCTTTCAAAATCCAGTGGTTCCAGTCCAACCACAAATCCTCTTTATAGAACTAATCACAAAGGGGGGAATTCCGACCCAAGTTAAGCTTGCATAAATGGAACGTATTTCCCTTTTTTTGCACATTTGTCTCTGCGTATTCTGACCTTGAACTTAAGCATGAGAATAGCATGCTATTCACCCGCTATTCCTTTGGGGTGGAGATCAAAGAAATGAAGATATGGCGGAGGTGTGTTCCTTTTCCATAGTGAAGAAAGCTATAAATAAATACCTGTTCCGTTATTCAYAATTGTATTGTATGCCTCATTATTTGTAGGGATGAAATTTGGAGACCTGGGCTTTTCTCCGTTTTATTTAACAATTTTTGTCATGTTAAATATTAGCCATTATGATGATTCATTTTCAAATCATATGAGCAAAAAATATTTTGCTTTATCTGGACCAGACAAAATAAAATGAGCCTATAATGAATATGAATTGGGTGGGTTGAGATTGTTAAATATAAAAGCACTAAACCTCTCTCTAAAAGCTTCACTCATTCAAAAGTTATATTTGAACCATAAATGGTTCTCAAGTAGATTAATAAGAAAAGCTCATACATTGTTTCAATGTGCAGAATTTTTTTTTTTCTTTGTGCAGATTGCCATGTCTCATTTTCGATTAATTGAAAATGATACTTTTTTCAAAGTAGCTGTCTTTTTCAAACAAGCATTGCAGAGCTGGCTACAATTTCAATTTCATCCCCCTGAAAAGATAGAACAAATATTACAACACATATTATGGCTGAACTTAAATGTGCTGATTGATAAAATACCTGTATTTATGGGAAAGATGTTTGAAAAGGGTATTTTGTTCTTAAATGATATTGTAAATTGTAATGGTACAGTTATGTCCTTCATGGAGTTATCAGAATTGTACGGGAAGGTCTGCTCAATCCAAGAGTACAACCAATTGATTACAGCATTGCRCCAAAAAWYGAGGAGGCGGGTGGCAGCGGGAGGAGGTAGGGAGCTGGTCTGTCTGCCCAATATAAAGGATCAAAACTGACGGAGGAATAAAAATAGCATAAATAGGAAAGTATACCAGTTTCATTTGAGGACCAGGATGTTAACAACTGTGCCATACAAATTGCAACATAGTTGGGAAGAGATTTTTGATGTACCGATTCTATGGTACAGGGTGTATGAGTTGATATATAAAACAGCCAACATAGGAGCCACCTTCAGTAATACCCACATACATTTATAACTGTCAAATTAGTGTTATTTCCTTAAATTTGTAGCCRACATTTTGCATCATTCCATTCCGTTTACCTTAGTTTCC
The DNA here is from genome assembly GCF_002910315.2 of Salvelinus sp. IW2-2015. Classification (NCBI taxonomy): domain Eukaryota; kingdom Metazoa; phylum Chordata; class Actinopteri; order Salmoniformes; family Salmonidae; genus Salvelinus; species Salvelinus sp. IW2-2015. Next base: position 51,764,603 of record NC_036860.1, on the reverse strand, counting down.
TCTGTCATGTCCATGTAAATTGCTAATTGGGGTCGCTAGCAATAGTGGATCATATTAAGCTAACATTGTGCAGTAATTTGGGACATGTAGCCTATTTGAATCAGTATGGAACTCAGACCACACGTAGCAGTTTAAACCTGGAGKCAGGCGCATGGTTCACGATGACTGGACCGCTGTCATACAGTTCAATGATTAGTGAGGATTAGGGTAGATTTATAGGACTATTGTTCAACCCCTATTGAACACTTTTCCCACCTAACAATATTGCATACATTGAAATGAATATGGCAACTTTCAGGATGAATCAAACCACTGTATGTTGTGCGTAAAGGCTCTCCAACRCTATTTTCTATGATTCATGCATACTTTCCTAACCCTAAAATTTGTTTAAATAATCTACAAGATCAGAGCATTTAAAATGGTGCTAAAACAGAGACAAATATGCATATATTTAGATGGCTTTCTTTCATTGATCCCTACATTCAGAACCTGTAACAATTCTAATTTAAGGTACACCGTATTTAAAGCGATGATTTATGATAAATGTACTGAAAACCCTATTGAATGCACACTACCAGAAAGTCTGTTGACTAGCAAGTGGGAGGGTTTTCAGCAGTTTCATTTAATTTATTCAGCTCACGAAAGGGAATCTCGCCTGCAAAGCTCGTTACACACATACATAAGGTAAGTCTGAATACAAACTACTGGGAAGTGTGTAGGAAAGGCATGTATGAAAGGCGTGCGTAGGAAAGGTGTTTTTTAGTGGAGTTTTCATTCAATAGGATTTTCAGTACATTCATCTAAAGCCGTCCCTTTAAATTTGGTGCACCTTCAATTTGGTGTACCTTTAATTAGAATTTTGTCGACATATTCTGGAATATATAGAGTCAACGGTTCAGAATAMTAGGGATCAGTGAAAGAAAGCTATGTAATCCTAAATAGCAGAATAGCAGAATGGCACCGGAGGAGATGGCTACTGTTTTACGGTCTCCTAACCAATTATTGTATGTGTTTTTTTGTATAATTTGTAACTTATTTTGTACATAATGTTTCTGCCACCGTCTCTTATGCCAGAAAAGAGCTTCTAGATATCAGGACAGTGATTACTCACCTTGTACTGGACAAAGATGTTTTCTTTAACAAGTCGGACGCAAAGGATTTACTTCAGACACCTGACAAGGTTCACATCCCGTCATTGGCAGGAGAAAGCGACGGAGATATCGGGGACGGAGGTTGGGGTGCCTTGTAAGGATCCARTGGCGAGTGYGAAATCTGCCTCTACAATCAGTCCTATTAGCCAACGTACAAACATAGGATAACAAAATAGACGAGCTACGATCATGAATATCCTACCAACAGGACATTAAAAACTGTAATATCTTATGTTTCACCGAGTCGTAGCTGAACGACGACATGAAAAACATGCAGCAGGCGGGGTTTACGCTGCATCGGCAAGATAGAACAGCCGCCTCCGGTAAGACTTGGGGGTGGCTGTCTGTGTATATTTGTAAACAACAGCTGGTGCACGAAATCTAATATTTAGGAAGTCTCGAGGTTTTGCTCGCCTGAGGTAGAGTATCTCATGATAAGCTGTAGACCACACTATTTACCAAGAGAGTTTATCTATATTTTRCGTGGCTGTCTATTTACCACCACAGACCGATGTTGGCACTAAAACCGCACTCAATGAGCTGTATAAGGCCATAAGAACACAGGAAAACGCTCATCCTGAGNTGATAAATGTACTGAAAACCCTATTGAATGCACACTACCAGAAAGTCTGTTGACTAGCAAGTGGGAGGGTTTTCAGCAGTTTCATTTAATTTATTCAGCTCACGAAAGGGAATCTCGCCTGCAAAGCTCGTTACACACATACATAAGGTAAGTCTGAATACAAACTACTGGGAAGTGTGTAGGAAAGGCATGTATGAAAGGCGTGCGTAGGAAAGGTGTTTTTTAGTGGAGTTTTCATTCAATAGGATTTTCAGTACATTCATCTAAAGCCGTCCCTTTAAATTTGGTGCACCTTCAATTTGGTGTACCTTTAATTAGAATTTTGTCGACATATTCTGGAATATATAGAGTCAACGGTTCAGAATAMTAGGGATCAGTGAAAGAAAGCTATGTAATCCTAAATAGCAGAATAGCAGAATGGCACCGGAGGAGATGGCTACTGTTTTACGGTCTCCTAACCAATTATTGTATGTGTTTTTTTGTATAATTTGTAACTTATTTTGTACATAATGTTTCTGCCACCGTCTCTTATGCCAGAAAAGAGCTTCTAGATATCAGGACAGTGATTACTCACCTTGTACTGGACAAAGATGTTTTCTTTAACAAGTCGGACGCAAAGGATTTACTTCAGACACCTGACAAGGTTCACATCCCGTCATTGGCAGGAGAAAGCGACGGAGATATCGGGGACGGAGGTTGGGGTGCCTTGTAAGGATCCARTGGCGAGTGYGAAATCTGCCTCTACAATCAGTCCTATTAGCCAACGTACAAACATAGGATAACAAAATAGACGAGCTACGATCATGAATATCCTACCAACAGGACATTAAAAACTGTAATATCTTATGTTTCACCGAGTCGTAGCTGAACGACGACATGAAAAACATGCAGCAGGCGGGGTTTACGCTGCATCGGCAAGATAGAACAGCCGCCTCCGGTAAGACTTGGGGGTGGCTGTCTGTGTATATTTGTAAACAACAGCTGGTGCACGAAATCTAATATTTAGGAAGTCTCGAGGTTTTGCTCGCCTGAGGTAGAGTATCTCATGATAAGCTGTAGACCACACTATTTACCAAGAGAGTTTATCTATATTTTRCGTGGCTGTCTATTTACCACCACAGACCGATGTTGGCACTAAAACCGCACTCAATGAGCTGTATAAGGCCATAAGAACACAGGAAAACGCTCATCCTGAGATGGCGCTCCTAGTGGCCAGGGATTTGAATGCAGGGAAACTTAACTCCGTTTTACCTAAATGTTAAATGTGCAACAAAATGAAAAAAAACTCTAGACCACCTTTACTCCACACACAGCTCTGGATAAGAGCGTCTGCTAAATGACTTAAATGTAAATGTAAATGTAGAAAGCTCTCCCTCGCCCTCCATTTGTCAAATCTGACCATAATTATATCCTCCTGATTCCTGCTTTCAAGCAAAAACTAAAGCAGGAAGCACCAGTGACTCGGTCAATAAAGAAGTGGTCAGATGACGCAGATGCTAAGCTACAGGACTGTTTTGCTAGCACAGACTGGAATATGTTCCGGGATTCTTCTGATGGCATTGAGGAGTACACCACATCAGTTACTGGCTTCATCAATTAMTGCAWCGATGACGTTGTCCCCACAGTGACTGTACGTACATACCCCAACCAGAAGCCATGGATTACAGACAACATCCGCACTGAGCTAAAGGGCAGAGCTGCCGCTTTCAAGGAGTGGGACTCTAACCCGGATGCTTATAAGAAATCCCCTTATGCCCTCCGACYAACCATCAAACAGGCAAAGCATCAATACAGGACTAAGGTTGAATCGTACTACACTGGCTCCAACACTCGTCGGATGTGGCAGGGCCTGCAAACTATTACAGACTACAAAGGGATGCACAGCCGTGAGGTGCCCAGTGACACGAGCCTGCCAGACGAGCTAAATTACTTCTATGCTCGCTTCGAGGCAAGCAACACTGAAGCATGCATGAGAGCAGCAGCTGTTCCGGATGACTGTGTGATCACGCTCTCCATAGACGATGTGAGTAAGACGTTTAAACAGGTCAACATTCACAAGGCCTCAGGGCCAGACGGATTACCAGGACGTGTACTCCGAGCATGCGCTGACCAACTGGTAAGTGTCTTCACTGACATTTAAAACCTGTCCCTGACTGAGTCTGTAATACCAACATGTTTCAAGCAGACCACCATAGTCCCTGTGCACAAGAATACTAAGATAACCTGCCTAAATGACTACCGACCCGTAGCACTCACGTCTGTAGCCATGAAGTGCTTCGAAAGGCTGGTCATGGCTCACATCAAAACCCTTATCCCAGAAACCCTATACCCACTCCAATTTGCATACCGCCCCAACAGATCCACAGATGATGCAATCTCTATTGCATCCCACACACTGCCCTTTCCCATCTGGACAAAAGGAACACCTACGTGAGAATGCTATTCATTGACTACAGCTCAGRATTCACCACAAAGTGCCATCAAAGCTCATCACTAAGTTAAGGACCCTGGGACTAAACACCTCCCTCTGTAACTGGATCCTGGACTTCCTCCAGGTGGTAAGGGTAGTTAACAACACATCTGCCACGCTGATCCTCAACACGGGGGCCCCTCAGGGGTGAGTGCTCAGTCCCCTCCTGTACTCCCTGTTCACTCATGACTGCATGGCCAGGCACGACTCCAACACCATCATTAAGTTTGCCGACGACACAGTGTGTTGTCGGCAGTGGTAGGCCTGATCACCGACAACGATGAGACAGCCTATAGGGAGGAGGTCAGAGACCTGGCCGTGTGGTGCCAGGAAAACAACCTCTCCCTCAATGTGATAAAGACAAAGGAGATGATTGTGGACTACAGGACCGAGCATGCCCCCATTGTCATCAACGGGGCTGTAGTGGAGCAGGTTTTGTTTCATCAGACCAGAGGACATTTCTCCAAAAAGTACAATCTTTGTCCCCCCAATCTTTGTCCAATCTTTGTCCCCATGTGCAGTTGCAAACCGTAGTCTGGCTTTTTTATGGCGGTTTTGGAGCAGTGGCTATGTCGATATAGGACTCGTTTTACTGTGGATATAAACTCAGAAAAAAAAGAACGGATGCATGGTCCCATGGTGTTTATACTTGCGTACTATTGTTTGTACAGGTGAACGTGGTACCTTCAGGTGTTTGGAAATTGCTCCCAAGGATGAACTAGACTTGTGGAGGTCTACAATTTTTTTTMAGGTCTTGGCTGATTTCTTTTGATTTTCCCATGATGTCAAGCAAAGAGGCACTGAGTTTGAAGGTAGGCATTGAAATACATCCACAGGTACACCTCCAATTGACTCAAATGACGTCAATTAGCCTATCAGAAGCTTCTAAAGCCATGACATCATTTTCAAGAATTTRCCAAGCTGTTTAAAGGCACAGTCAACTTTGTGCATGTAAACATCTGACCCACTGGAATTGTGATACAGTGAATTATAAGTGAAATAATCTGTCTGTAAACAATTGTTGGAAAAATTACTTGTGTCATGCACAAAGAAGATATCCTAACCGYCTTGCCAAAACTYTAGTTTGTTAACAAGAAATTTGTGGAGTGGTCGAAAAACAAGCTTTAATGACTCCAACCTAAGTGTYTGTAAACTTCCGACTTCAACTGTACATATTACCTAAATTACCTTGACTAACCTGTGCCCCCYCACATTGACTCTGTATCGGTACCCCTGTATATAGCCTCGCTACTGTTATTTRACTGCTGCTCTTTCATTATTTGTTATTTTTATWAAAWWWTTTACTTATCTATTTTTTARGTAACACTTTTTTTTAACTGCATTGTTGTTTAAGGGCTTGTAAGTAAGCATTTCACTGTAAGGTCTACTCCTGTTGTATTCGGCTCATGTGACAAATAACTTTGGATTTGATTTGACTTAAATACACTCATATTCAACTCCTTCTCAGCACCAATTAGTAAAAAAAAAGAAAACTGATTTTGGATATTATTTAGCATTAGGAAAGTATTTATGAAGCCTTTATGAAACCACATGAACGTGACAGAAGAAAGAAAGGTAAACTATGTAATGGAATTATGCTAAATGTAAGGAAACTAACACTAAAGTGACAGTTATAAATGTATGTGGGTATAACTGATGCTGGTTACTGATAGTGGCTAATATTTAACACGACAAAATTGTTTTTAAAAAATACAATGAAAAGTGATACAATAGGTTGATATGCTTTAGTTTGCTGTCATATGACTGGTTTCACATATGTCTCCAGCAATCATAAAGGTKAAATAGATTTGCAATCCCCTGATAACAACGTCTTACTCATTTACCTAGCTCTTATCAGTTTGTAAATAACAGTACATGGAGAATGGTGTTATTTCTATGGAACCGACAGGTTGCTTGACTTTATTCATTGTTTCATCGCATGTAACGGTGGTGGAATCTTTAGGGAATGAAGTCACGGTCAGAATACGGTTTATCTGTAGACACCCCTCCACCACACCTTCATTTCTTTCATCTCCACCCCAAACTAATAGCGGGTGAATYGCATGCTATTCTCATGCTTAAGTTCAAGGTCTGAATACATGTAGAGAGAAAAGTGCATAAAAAGGGAATTACGTTCCATTAGCGTGTTCTTAATTAAGGTCGGAATTCCCCTCAAAGTTAACAACTAGAATCCGTAGGAATTCTTGGCCCACTATGTTTCATCTGACCACAGACTGACTGACAATTTCCAATGTGAACATTGTTATGAAAGCGTAGTATCCAAGTGTATATGAGTAAAATACCACCTCTTTGTGAATGATAAACAATACCTTAAGAACTACTGTCCCACTGGGCAAAAACTGGTCGAATCAACATTGTTTCCATGTCATTTCAAACAAGAAATTCAATGTGCATCATAGGTTTTCCCTGCCTCAATGCCTTGGCACTCCCTTTGATTTTCTCCCCCAGTGTTTCTCCTTGCAGTGACAATCCCCTCATGGAGCAAACACATTGTTAATACGTCATCAGCTGTGAAGCCATTACTTTCTGGCGTGGCAGCTAACTGCTAGGCCAGTACTGTCCCACCGTACCTGTTCTCTCTGTAAACATTTTATCGCTAATCAGCCAGACACACAATGACCACAGTTCATCAGCTTCAATGGGGAAATTACACAGTGAGTACATCACTGGGATATTTATTCCACAGAGCTGGAAATGAATTTGTATTGATTGAGTCAGCCACATAAAAACGCCATTACACCAGCAGCACAGGGCTAAATACATGCCTCTCCCTAAGCAGGAGCAGAGACTGCAGGAGCAGAAGGAGAGAAGGAGACAAGCATTACATTACACCATTTGCATGAGTCATTCTCCGGACAAATTCATTTGTCAGGGATGATTTCATCACTTGGGCCATTTTTACACCTCATGCATTCTGCTGCCTTCAGCTGTTACAGTTTGATGTTTCATTTTGGAACAGTTGGATCTCTGCAGTGAGCTAGCCTTATATTGAAATAGCCAGCTGAAATTGAGCTTGAGTAGATGGGGTAATTTGAAACAGGCAACACATAAGATAATACTAATGACAAAACACCCACATTCACAAGAGCACCTGCAACACACTTCAAACTCCGGTATGGTCCTGCTTTTCTGATCAGCATGTAATGAAAAGCCTTTAGAAACTCATCAGATCTGTGACTTCTAATGCTCTTAGCATAAATTATTCCCAAACACAAGAGCAGGAAGATGGGTCAATGAGCATAAACTCCTATGAGCTCATTTTGCCAATTTAGCTAATTCCGTCATCGCTTATCTTGCTGCATCTCCATCCAAACAGAATTTGACAAAGTGAGATTCATGGCTGCTTTTGGGGAAACAAAAATGCAACGTTTCAGGGTTTCTTTCCAGTTTTTCAACGCCATATTCTGTGGTGGCATAGATTAGTTATGATTTATACAAAAAAAATGTTTTTATTTAACTAGGACAGTCAGTTAAGAACAAATTCTTATTTACAATGACGGACTACCAAATGGCAAAAGGCCTCCTGCGGGGACAAGGGGCTGGGATTAAAAATACAAACTAAAAAATATATATAGTACAAAACACACATCACGACAAGAGACACCACAACACTTCATAAAAAGAGCCCTAAGATAACAACATAGCATGGTAGCAGCACAACATGACAACAACATGGTCGAAACACAGCATGACAGCAGCACAACATGGTAGCAACACAAAACATGGTACAACCATTATTGGGTGGAAAGGGCAAGAAGGTAGAGACAACAATATCACGCAAAGCAACCACAACTGTCAGTAAGAGTGTCCATGATTGAGTCTTTGAACGAAGAGATGGAGATAAAACTGTCCAGTTTGAGTGTTTGTTGCAGCTCGTTCCAGTCGCTAGATGCAGCGAACTGCAAAAAATAATCCTCAATACACTCATACTCTCAGATCCATTTCACATTTCCTTCAACTACTAAAACCAAAGTGCCTGTTCGAATACTTTGAATATTAAATACATKATTTCTTCCCTTGAGGTAATCACTGATCTGACAAGGCTGGATTGGTGAAAGCAATAAAATGTATACCATTCTTCTACTTATCCAGTCACTTACAGATCAGTGATGAAGGAGAAGAAAGGGTGCGTTTTAAAGATACTCTTAACAGGCTCAACGACTGTCATTACCACCCTCTGGGTCTTCAGCACACACTACAAGGATGCATCAAAAAGTACAAAAATGTGGACATCTACAGCACGTAACCAAACGACTCTCTCTCCTTCCAAACTCTGACTTTCGTGCGAAGTCGCAGAGGAGCTTTAGTCTGTTGATATTTAGTTAGCTTGACAACGCTCCCGAACGGCTCCGTTCCAATGTAGGTTATGACGAAAACGAAAAATMAATCTTGATGAAAATTTGTTGGTATTGTCGTGGGCTGTATGAGCGAGACAACAAGGAAGTTTGAAATGAAAACACACGCATAGTAAATGCAAGGTGTTAACCAGTAACATTGATAACACCTTGTTTTTAAGTGGAGAGGGCTGGTGCCCTTAGAATTGAGAGAGAAKAAACAGTGGGTGTGAAATCGCTTAGAGGGGAGTGGGGGCTCACATTGGTGCCAAAATTATAGATTGACATTCACTTCTTTCCCTTCTGATTTGAAATATTTCATGTGGAGTTCAAGATCACAGACCTGGCTAGTGAGGGAAAATGCATGAGCTATACTTTAATGTCAAAAGACAAACAATACTTCCCTGCAGCATGGGTTACATGAAAATGCAATGGAAAAAATCACTGTATGCATTACTGCATGTGGAAGTTTGTGCATCATACCTTTTAAGGAAAGTCTAAGCAAAGTTACATCAAAGTCAAGTTAAAAAAGCAAAACATGTATACTCATGAATATTGCCAATAGAGAGACAGAGAGGGCAGGTGAGAATAGACAACAGGAATAGAATCACAGCATATCGGTGAAACCAACGGACATATTTACATAGAAGTGTAATGAGCTTGGTGCTTTCGGGAGACTGTGAAAGTGTCAGATGGTTTTTCTACGGCTTCTCACTGTCAGAGGCCCARGAGGGAGGGTTTCTCGCTCACTCTTTCCAATCCCTAAGACAGAGCAAGCTGCTCTGGGAAACATACTGAGACCTCATCACATAGGCGCAGCACTTCCACTTTGGCAGGGACACAGAGCATGGCAGGAGCGTTTTGGCCACCTGCATGSTTGTAGTTCAAGATAGAGAGCTGCAGTGCTGAAATTGGTGGGAGACATAACAGCGTTAACTTTTTCCCACCCAAAACYTTATAATGATTCTGTTTCTGGCTCACAGAAAACATTTAATCAAATAGTTTCTCCTAAACTCAGCAAAAAAATAAATGTCCTCTCACTGTCAACTGCATTTATTTTCAGCAAATTTAACATGTGTAAATATTTGTATGAACATAAGATTCATCAAATGAGACATAAACTGAACAWGTTCCACAGACATGTGACTAACAGAAATGAAATAATGTGTCCCTGAACAAAGGGGGGGGTCAAAATCAAAAGTAACAGTCAGTATCTGGTGTGGCCACCAGCTGCATTAAATACTGCAGTGCATCTCCTCCTCATGGACTGCACCAGATTTGCCAGTTCTTGCTGTGAGATGTTACCCCACTCTTCCACCAAAGCACCTGCAAGTTCCCGGACATTTCTGGGGGGAATGGCCCTAGCCCTCACCCTT
>NC_036860.1:51658494-51753314 GCF_002910315.2 Salvelinus sp. IW2-2015 | reverse complement strand
TATGAATGCAATAATGCAGCTTCCTCACCTGGCTCCTGAAGGCCGTATCCCAGCGCCTCCAATCATCCTGTTATGACAGAATTGCCTGCGGGAAACTTTGAGTACTAAGTACAGAGGATGAGGTCTAAGTAAAGACAATCCCCTCTGCCTGCCGGTACATGGCAGGCCACACTGTCCAAAGCAAAATTGTGTGTCGTGTCTTTGGCTATGCTGGAGATTAAGTGATATGACATGCTATTCTATAAAATAGTTTCTCCGTAATTAATATTACCTGATTGAGCTAATCATGTAAATGTAATTAACTAGAGAGTTGGGGCACCACGAAAMAATATTTATAGAGCWGTTATCTTCCGAATAAACTCTTAAAGACCTAGTAATATTTTACATCAATAGCAGTCAATATTAATCGTCACCTTAATTCAGTCTCATCTGAAAGTTGTAAATTCTTGGTTATCTTCACGAACCCTGGCTAACAAGTTGAATCAGCAATACAAAATTGGGTTTAATRATTTATTTACTAAATACCTAACTAATCACACAGAATTACATATACACAGAATGAATCATACCTTGATTACAAATTACGTCATAAAGGAAAACATCCCTAGCGGGCGGAACAGATATGACAGCTGGTTACACAAAAGAAAAGGGGGCTGGGTTTGAGTGAAAGAGCGGGAAGACTTTGAGGAACCAAGGGAGAAGCCATGCTATCGTAAATACAGTATTTTATGCATTCTAAATTACCGCCCATTTGGAAAAGGAAAATGAAATAAATATTTACTCTGAGCTGCGCTTCGGTAGGTTGGTGGTAGATGGAAGGCCGTGTTACCCAACCGAGTCCTTTGAAGAATGTCTCTGGTGGTAAATCAGATACGTTGTAGTAACGTCGTTGTGTGGTAGACGGGATACTCTGTCTGTTCTTTCCTAGCCCTCGTTTGCAGCTGCTGTTGCTAACTCAACGGCTAGGAGGTATCACTTCTGTAGTGAATAAGAGTTCAAAGTTCATACCATTCGCAACCAAAGCTCACGCTGAGGTTGGCTTAGTTCTGTAGTTGACATATTAGTCCTTTTAACGCAAAAGGCTGCAGACCTCACGTACTTGGAACAGGAGGTTATATTGTCGTCAAGGCTTTATATAGGAAGGGAGAGGAGGGCGTGTTTGAAAAGTTTTATAACCCATGTTTCTTCACAGGGGCAGGCCACTGATTGAGCAGAGCCCTAACCTTATGAAAACCCAAATCTCTCATTTAGAAGCTAAAATTACATTTAATCTCTTCACCAATAATTTGATATTCAAACATTTAAATTGAACAACAATTCCATGTGACTCCGATAACTACAATGTGCAGACTTTTCACTGTAGAGTTTATGTCATTCTATCATTGATCAGAATGTCTCAGATGACAACCGAACTGACATCATATTCATTAAGTACCACCGCATATGTTCAATTGGTCGGATTGCCAGAATATAGTACATTTCCCCCCACCTTCTGATGTTCCCAGAATCTCTATGTTAACCAAAGGATTTTCAAATGTCACATCGGTAGGGTAGAGAGAGGAAAAAGGGGGGAAGAGGTATTTATGACTGTCATAAACCTACCCCCAGGCCAATGTCATGACAGTGGATATGTCCCCTGATCAAATGGAATGCCACACGTCAACACCTGCTGGGTAAGATACTAATCCACTATCATTAAGTGACATCAAACTTTAGGATAAATGAACCCAATCTCCTGGGTAAACATGGACAGCATTCTAGACCCAGCCAAATGCAATGTCTGAATAGGACAAGTGTGGCCGCATATCAACTCATTGTAACAGAGAGCTATGGGGGGGCCATGACATCATCTACAAGTCTCGTCATCTACAAGTCTATGCTAGGTAAAGCCCCGCCTTATCTCAGCTCACTGGTCACCATAGCAGCACCCACCCGTAGCACGCGCTCTAGCAGGTATATCTCACTGGTCACCCCCACAGCCAATTCTTCCTTTGGCCACCTCCTTCCAGTTCTCTGCTGCCAATGACTGGAACGAACTACAAAAATCACTAAAGCTGGAGACTCTTACCTCCCTCACTAGCTTTAAGCACCAGCTGTCAGAGCAGCTCACAGATCACTGCACCTGTACATAGCTCATCTGTATATAGCCCATCCAATCTACCTCATCCCCATACTGTATTTATTTACTTATCTTGCTCCTCTGCACCCCAGTATCTCTACTTGCACATTCATCTTCTGCACATTCTACCATTCCAGTGTTTAATTGCTATATTGAAATTACTTCGCCACCATGACCTATTTATTGCCTTACCTCTCTTATCCTACCTCATTTGCACATGCTGTATATAGATTTTTCTACTGTATTATTGATTGTATGTTTTTTTATTCCATGTGTAACTCTGTGTTGTTGTATGTGTCGAACTGCTTTGCTTTATCTTGGCCAGGTCGCAGTTGCAAATGAGAACTTGTTCTCAACTAGCCTACCTGGTTAAATAAAGGTGAAATAAAAATAAAAATGACAGCGAGTGAAACTCCAACAACAGTGATGGTAAACAGCTAAAGAGCTCAGTAAAAACAACGCTGCCTGCCTTTGTTAGGCTGATGCCTCCCCGCTCCACTGAGTTCTGTAACAACGTTAACGCCAAAGAAGTAAAATCAGGAGAACTTAATCTGCCACTCAGTGGAAAGGCTTTAAAGCTAGAATCCTTCATTTAACAATAACAGTGGTCACCCTGCCTCTGCTTTGGTATATTGTTGAGGGACGGGCCCGGAGAAATGTAACCACTCAAATGTATTGACAGAGCTATGGATGCAAGGGACTGACCATACATGATATCACAATTATAGTTTTAACCATGTTGAGGCTATACAGTGTTTACATTGTTTACAAACATTGTAGTTAAACAAGCGTATATTTTGGATTCTGATGGGGTATGACAGTTGAACTAAGCTCATGAGGCATCTATAAGTTATATTTTTCAAGAATCAATGGATATATATCATTCATTTGTAAATCAAAAATGTATGTAGCAACTAAGAATTCTAGCTTTAAGGAAAGAAAGATTACTGGGAAAATTCCCCATCGTAGGGGGCAGCACAGAACAGTTTGTGGTGAGGTATAGAGGATTAGACAGTAAACAGGGAATTTGTTAGGCTGAACGTCAACAAGTGTAGTAAGCTATAGTAATCAGTTACTTAGCATCTATGTAAGCTTCACTTCTCTGTCACAATGCCTGATGTTCAAGTTAGTTTCTATCGATTGCTTTTGTTGTTGGAACTGTACAAAGTTTAGGGATGGGTCCAAATTTACAGAACGGGTACCTGGAGGTAAATGGCCGGGGCAGGGTCATACTTTTTCAATTTCAGTCAAGGGGAGGGTTTGGTATTTTAGTCCAGGGTCATGTCATTTGTAATTTATGAAATTTCTATATTTCTCAGTGTTTTAGAATTAGTTGCTTATTAGGCTATACACTGAGTATACCAAACATTAGGAACACCTTCCTAATATTGAGTTGCAACCCCCCCTTTTGCCCTCCGAACAGCCTCAAAGGTGTCGAAAGCGACCCATTCTTGACTCCAATGCTTACCACAGTTGTGTCAAGTTGGCTGGCTGTCCTTTGGGTGGTGGACCATTCTTGATACACACAGGAAACTGTTGAGCGTGAAAACCTAGCAGTGTTGCAGTTCCTGAAAAAAACGGTTCGCCTGGCACCTACTACCATACCCCGTTCAAAGGCACTTAAATATTTTGTCTTGCCCATTCACCCTCTGAATGGCACACATGCACAATCCATGTCTCAATTGTCTCAAGGCTTGAAGTGATTGAAGTGGATTTAACAAGTGACATCAATAAGGGATCATAGCTTTAACCTGGTCAGTTTATGTCATGGAAAGAGCATGTGCTGTTAATGTTTTGTATACTCAGTGTATATCGATGTGTCTCTGATGCCGCCCCTCTTCTCTGATTCTCTGCAGGGCGTGCAATATCAAGTGCGTGTCACGTTCTGACCTTTATTTTCCTTTGTTTTGTCTTTAGTTAGTATGGTCAGGGTGGGCAGTTCTATGTTGTCTGTTTCTATGTGGGGTTTTCTAGTTTGGCCTGATATGGTTCTCAATCAAAGGCAGGTGTTTTGTGTTGTCTCTGATTGGGAACCATATTTAGGTAGTCTGTTTTGTATTGTGGGTTGTGGGTTATTGTCTATGTCTATACATTGGTTGCTTGTGTCTGCACTTTCGTTTTATAGCGTCACGTTCGTTTTGTTGTAAGTTTGTCAAGTGTTCTTTGTTTCTTCTTTATTAAACAGAAGAATGTATTCAAACCACGCTGCGCTTTGATCCGATCCTTACTCCTCCTCAGACGAGGAGGATTACGACGAACGTGACAGTGCGACTATAGGCTATTTAGTGTGGTCACAATCAAATGATCCATAGCCTATAGGCTATGAAGTGTATGCTCGGAGAAGCACAGACCAAAGTTATATTTCTAAGATAGCTGCTGGGATGGTGTAAATAAAATGAGGCTGCATTACACACTGCAATGGATATTCCAACCCTGAGCCCAGGCCTGCTCTGGCTGATCAAAACCTTTTTTGTAAGCTGCCTAACCAATGGCTGTGCTGTGTAATTCTATGGTGGCAGTTCAGGAGGTGAGTCAAAGGCTTCTTCTGAAAATAACTTTTGATTAGGCCTAATCCCAAAAATGCCTAAAGCCTATGTTCTGTTCAGTTTGAGAAGGAGAGCGCGAAGATGAGGAAGACCGGAGGTCAACTTTGACAGCTTGCTACTACAATCATTTATTTGATTAAAAACAATATGTTTTTTGACCATGATGTAGGCCTATTCATCAGAGTTATTGACCTCACAATAAGCCAGATTCAAGTAAACTTGCAGTGCCTTCAGAAAGTATTCATACCCCTTGACTTATTCCACATTTTGTTGTGTTACAGCCTGAATTCAAAACGGATTATATAGATGTTTTTCTCTCACCCATCAGAAATCTAATTTACATAAGTATTCACACCCCTGAGTCAATACTTTGTAGCACCACATTTGGCAGCGATTACAGCTGTGAGTCTTTCAGGGTATGTCTCTAAGAGCTTTCCAAGCCTGGATTGTGCAACATTTGCCCATTATTCTTTTCAAAATTCTTCAAGCTCTGTCAAATTGGTTATTGATCATTGCTAGACAACCATTTTCAGGTCTTGCCATACATTTTCAAGTAGATTTATATTAAAACTGTAACTCGGCCACTCAGGAACATTCACTGTCTTCTTGATAAGCAACTCCAGTGTAGATTTGGCCTTGTGTTTTAGGTTATTGTCCTGCTGAAAGGTGAATTTATCTCACAGTGTTTGGTGGAAAGCAGACTGAACCAGGTTTTCCTCTAGGATTTTGCCTGTGCTTAGCTCAATTCCATTTATTTTTTATCCTGAAAAACTCCCCAGTCCTTAACGATTACAAGCATACCCATAACATAATGCAGCCACTACTATGCTTGAAAATATGGAGGGTGGTACTCAGTAATGTGTTGTATTCAGGAAAATAAGTTAATTGCTTTTCCAAATTTTTAGCAGTGTTACTTCAATGCCTTGTTGCAAACAGGATACATGTTTTGGAATATTTGTATTCTGTACAGGGTTCCTTCTTTTCACTCTGTCATTTAGGTTAGTATTTTGGAGTAACTACAATGATGTTGATCCATCCTCAGTTCTCCTATCACAGGCCTCATTGGCCTCATGGTGAAATCCTTCAGCAGTTTCCTTCCTCTCTGTCAACTGAGTTAAGAAGGACGCCTGTATCTTTGTCGTGACTGGGTGTATTGATACACCATCCATATTGTAATGAATAACTTCACCATGCTCAACGTCTGCTTTATTTTTACCCATCTACCAATAGGTGTCCTTCTTTGCGAAGCATTGAAAAACCTCCCTGGTCTTTATGGTTGAATCTGTGTTGAAATTCACTTCTCGACTCCGGGACCTTACAGATAATTGTATGTGTGGGGTACAGAGATGGAGTAGTTATTTAAAAATCATGTCAACCACTTTTATTGAACACAGATCCATGCAACTTACTATGTAATTTTTTACTCCTAAACTTATTTAGGCTTGCCATAACAAATGGGTTGAATACTTATGGACTCAAGACATTTCAGCTGAATTTTTTAAATTAATTTCAAACAATTTCTACTACGAAATTCCACTTTGACATTATTGGGTACTGTGTGTAGATCAGTGACACAAATGTAATATTCAGGCTGTAACACAACATGTGGAAAAAGGGGTGTGGATACTCTGTACATTGTGATGCTGAAACTTGAAGCAGCAGCTGCGGCACAATCAATCGGAAATGCTGAAAGTAGACATTTGAGTAGGCATCATTCATTTCTAAGAGGGCTTTGCGTCGTTGCCTACTCCTTCCTATTAAAGAAATGAGGTAGGCCTACCTATCCAGGCTATATGCTGCTATATACATAGATTTCTCGGTCAATTCCTCCACCCACCATGCACTCTTTAAATAACAGCCCTTCACTGACAGGGATGTAGGCGAAGTTAAAACCAAGACTGAGAGGACATAAGAGGGTATGCCATAGGCCTAACTTTTATTAAAGAAAATGGAAAGAGAAAAACACAGGACTACCCCTTGTTAGCTTAAGATAAGAAAATAAAACGGATCTGATTATATAAAGTCATCTATAACAGCGCTTTGGTCCGTGATGCTTTATGGTAGAAACAAGCTGTATAATACCCAGGAAAGATGTGACTGATACATATGGATATATTAGCGTTTATTTGCCATTGAGGCTGAGCTACAACCTTCTATAGCCGAGGAGATACATTTTTTTATTTTGCTTAGGAAGTAATCTAATTCTGTCACTATCAATTGATTAAGCTATTCACTTTCTGTACAATAGATGTTTAAACCAAGACAGCTTTTAGGGAAACACCTGTGCCTTCTCTGGTTGGGTTAAGCCATGGAAGAAGAGTAGCCAGCAGTTAAAGATGACATTTTTCTGGTAGGCCTACTCTGTCTGGGGTGGAAAGGTAGGCCTACTCTGTCTGGAGTGGAAAGGTAGGCCTATTCTGTCTGGGGTGGAAAGGTAGGCCTATTCTGTCTGGGGTGGAAAGGTAGACCTACTCTGTCTGGGGTGGAAAGGTAGACCTACTCTGTCTGGGGTGGAAAGGTAGACCTAACTTTTGAAAGTACCATGCTCAGATTCCTAATGATGTCACAGATGTAATTATTTGCCAACAGGTGCCAGTTTCATTGCAAACAAGACACACCGACTTGGCGTTGGAGAAATATGGTAAGACGAACACATTGACCCATCTCTCGGTCCATTCTTAGCCTGTAATTTCAGTGATTTGTGCGGTATTAAAAAGGATTCTGCTAATATGTAAAATGACAGAATTGCATGAAATGTTAATGAAAGCGTTTTTTCCCCCTCTGACCTGCAAACACGATGAGATTCATGCAATATGCTTTTACTATAAAGGAGATCTTTCTACCACTACTCTTGTCCACGGTGACCTGTGAACCCACGACCGTGTGGCCAGCAGCCCTGTGCAAAATTCCTGCATCGCCATGTAATGCTTAAAGGACTAAAAAAACGTTTCTAATGCTGTACATACTCTGGTGTGTCCAAGAAGTGAGGGTAAACGGTATAAATGTTTTCTGCTATCCACTTTGTTTTAATTATTATTTGGGGTATAGGGAAGGGTCACTTATTTTAAGTGTTTAGGGAGGGTTTAGGTCAAATGTATTATTCTGAAAGGAGGGCCATCCATTTTCATTTCAGAGTGGTCCAATTTTCTCCATGTAACCCTTATTATAAATAAATGTTCACTCCCTTAGTCTTACATTTTGTTTACCGGTGTAAGCTAGTTACATAGTTTGTTAACAACACGACAGTGAGTGTGAGCAGTGTTCAGACATTTGCTGTGGTTATGTCTGGTTGTGTTTATTAAATTTCAATAAAGTGTTTGTTTTCCCTCTCCTCTCCAGGGGAAAGATGGATGGTATGATCAAGTGATCCACTTGAGATGAGAAAAAAACATTTCTGTCAAGCACATCAGTAAAATTGTCCGGCTGTTGCCAATAAATAGCTCATCCTTATTTCCATCCAAACCTTTCCTTATGATGATTTCACTTCCAAACTATAACTGTATTACCATTCCACCACGCAATAACAAGACACAATGTTATTGTAAACAAACACCTGCATTTATTTACATTAAAACTAAAGCAAAAATGTATTCCTATCATAAGAGGTAAATTGTTCAATAATGAAAATAAACAAACCAGTTTGAAAAGCTATGATGAATTATAGAATCATTTCAAACATTGTATATATTATGTGTGTAAAGCCAAAAATGCCTCAAGATGCAAACATACATTTTATTTAACAAATCACTACTCAGAAGCATTGACATCAAATTATCCTATGTTCCATATTAATATTTGTATCTAATGCATAGAAAAACAGGAAATGGGAAAAGATATGCAGAGTTATGCTCCCCCTGAGAAGATATGCAAAATAGTCTGTCCCACACACTTTAAACATTTCCTTCCAATGCACATGAACAGACAGGAGCAATGGAGACTTGGACACATGAAAACACACGTGTGGACATAGAGATAAATAATTTCCACATTTACGACTGAAAATTCATAAGGTTAAACTAAAGGATATCATTGTCACTCAGTAAGGCCAAATTCGTTCCATGAAATTAGTGCCTTTTGCATGACATTAATATTTTAAGTAGAAACTGTGCACCAATATCACATTTTTAAAAGACTTGTATTCATTTAAGTGCCCTTTAATATAGATCACATGGAGAATTCAATAAATCAGATTTTTATATGAAAAATATTATCATTTTGACATCTCTTAATCCCAACATTTCTCCACGTGTTCACCGTTGTTGTTAAGCCCTAGTTATTTTTGTTGCTTAGACAAAAAGCAATTTTATATATTATTTATTTCATGTGATTAGTGATTTGTTTACATCTGTCCCTCATTTTAAAGGAGAGGTTATTTTTTACAACCAAATCTCTTTCTTTATTTCAAAATAAAGAAAACACCAACATTGTGTCTTAATAGGGTGTTGGGCCACCACAACCTGCCTGAAAAGCTCTTCTACAAGGGGCTGGAACTTCCTGTGTAGAAGCAACCCATGCTTTCAATAGACTATATACTTTGTATCACCCATTTACTCAAGTGTTTCCTTTATTTTGTAGAAGGGACAAAGCGGTATCGCTCGAGTCGCAACAAAATGGAATAGAACATTGCGGATAAAGTTCGGAATGACACCATTTCATGTGTACAACATCTAAAGACCTGTATCACTATACTGAGAGCTTTAATGTTTCGAAAAGGACATATTTCGGTGTTTTTGGAGCCTTTGTTTATGTGTTTTGTTGGCCCACATACTACACAACGAGGATGAGAGAGTGATGTGCTGTTTGGAGTAAGTTTCTCAAAAACATGTGAAATCCCATCCGACCCGTCTATAGCACGCCATTTACAAACAAAAATTGAGATTTGGTTGTAAAAAAAAAAAAATAGGTCTCCTTTATGGTCAACCCTGCTATGTGAACTGAACTCTCATTTTAATGTGGTGAAACTATTCATTTTTGTATATTTTCTTCTAAAAGAAACATTGAACATCTAATAGTAAAATCCTAGAGTAAAAGCAGGTGAGCTGGCTCTACTATTTTCAGCCATGTTCTGGTGTTTTGTGGTGGAATAGTGAACGGGTTGAACATAACATGTCAACTCTGTTACCGATCGGTAGACAGGCTAGACATTTAACAATGATACTTTTTTTGTGAAGCTTACTTTCAATTGCGCCTCCCTGTTTCCTGTCTTGAGACAGGAAAAAATGCTTTTTTATGAAGGCGCATGTGCTCTTTATGAAAGAATTTAAAAATGAGGTGTTACACTACTCAAAAGGCACCCAATTAGTGGAACGACACAGCTATATCCTACATGAGACAATTCATCCAGGGATTATATCAGAACTTCTGTTGCAAACATGCTTTCCCCCCCCCATGAGGGACAGGGGACTTATAGCACTATGACAATTTGCCTCATAAAACCCCTTTTTCCCCTGATATTCAGTGCATGTATATCTTGATAGCTAAAGAAAGAGAACAAGATCCCTAGAAAGCCCCCATCATAGCAGAAAGTAAATGCATTCCCTTTGAAAACCAACAGACATGACAGGAAGAAACAAACGCATGGCGGAGCTTCAAACGAGCCAGACCAAAACCATTCCAGCATGAACTACTGTATGCAAATGTACCAGATCCAACGCATGTGACATAAAGCCCTATCCCTTCACAGCAGCTCTCCCTCCCATTCTCTAAGAACCATTAAAAATCAAAACAGTATTGAAGCAAGATAAATACTTGTCTTTCTTCTATACACTGATATTGGCTAAATATTCCTTGAAGCGCAAGAGCAGACAGTCCAAACACATGTCGAGGAGACAAGTGCATTTCTAAGTGGTAAGGAGGATATGCTGGAGTGTCAGGTGTATGGACTTGCAGTGAGAAGTCAGGTTGTAGGGAGACAGCCTGATACAGTCATTTGAATAAACCACAAGCTCTCCAGCCCTCAAACAGAGATGACAACAGGAGCTTAAAGATGCACTCCAGGATCCAAATTCATAACATATCACATTATGACGTACTACCCAAAAAACAGGGTCCACTTTTGGCTTGTGAGCACCACTTTCAAAACTACTGGCTGAAATATACTGGCTGAAATAATACAAAAGTTTGAGAATGCATCTGCTTTTCATAGGCTATCTTAAATAAGCCAGTGGTGATAATCTCTATTTATATCACTTCAAAGCTGTAGAGTTGAGGTGGAAAATATGTTGTGAGAGATGTTGTGAGAGATTGTTCTTTTCAAAGCTCTTAGTAGCAAGTGAAAATGGCTATAACATGTTTTATTTCAATAGAAGTTGTATGTGCACTCTGACTTTCCCCTGCCCTTGCCTCTGGTGCTAGCTAGCATTGCTCACTTATGTGCATATGAGGATGGTATCGGGGAGGGGTATTATGAGCATATAAAAGGATGGTACATTCGTCTCTGGTATGTACGTGTAGGATGGTGGTTAAAGAGAGAGATGTAGTATTAGTCTCTGTTACGCTGTGGACTCTGCCAGCATTGCATCACTGTCACTTTCCTTCCGGGAGTCTGCTGGAACCCCTCTCCTTCTCATCCTCTTCACTGCGGTGTCTCCGGTACAGAAGAGGGCTGTGGGAGGAGAGAGGAGAAAGAGAGGGCTTTATATAGGAGAAACACTGCTGAACTGAGCCCTGGCTGAAAACTACGGGTGCTTGAGATCTGTAGAGGTCACAGGACACATATCAAGCCTCCTCCAGGGGTCAAGGCCAGGGACAGCAGTATAAGCTGCGCCAATAGCAGCGCAGCACAATGACCCTTTCCACTGTGTCAATCAATAGTGCAGCAAAGATCATGCAGGGATGCCAAGGGCCAAACAAACCAAAACACTGGATTTCAAGGTCAGAACATATGCCTGTTTTTTTACAGTGTTATTTTCCTTTCTCTGGTAGCTTCGTAACAGCCATATGGTGAGGTGGAAGGATAGAATGAAAATAGGTAAAGGTTTAAGGTTAGCATGGTTAGGGATCAGTCTCCATAACCCTGCTTCAGGGCTAAAGTAGAGCATCCATTTTTACTTTGAACAATATAATGAAATAAGAACAACGCAGTGGTACAGTAAATATACTAAGCTGGGTAACATCACCTCTATAGTCAAAGTGACTCTGCCCACATTTCTATTATTATTATCCTGCTGTTAAAGAAACTGACATACTGTATGGTTACCCTCAATCTAGCATATTAAATACATGGTGGCTATATGCAGTAATCAGTGTTCATGTTCAATTAGGTGTATAGTTATGTCTTGTTGGGGCCTGGAGGGAGCACATTTAAAGTGGTCGTGCTTGATGGATGGTTGTGTACCAGGGATTGTGCTGTACTGCAGTCATTAATCACATGGGCACCTAGCTGTCTACTAGTTTGTACATTCAAAACATCACCATGCACCACGTTCAGGGAGAAATCTCTATTTACATGCACAGACAATTATGTGTCCCATTTTATATGCTTAGAGATGGGGAACCTTATGCCACAAAGTATGTTTTATCTAAGTAATTGTCATGAGTCATCATTACTCCTCAAAAAMAAATGCATTATTCTGTGATACTTCATTTCTACCTGGACCCACCCCGAGTGGATAAACACTTACTTACATTTTAGTAATTTAGCAGGCGCTCTTACCCATAGCGACTTACAGGATCAATTAGGGTTAAGTGCTTTGCTCAGGAGCACAGACATATTTTTTACCTAGTCAGCTCGGGGATTCGAACCAGCGACCTTTCGTTTACTGGCCCAATGCTCTTAACTCGTAGTCCGTCATTGTAAAATAAGAAATTGTTCTTAACCGACTTGCCTAGTTAAATAAAACATTTGAACTGCTAGGCTACCTGCCGCTAGGCTACCTTCAAGTTCATACCTGACATGAACTTCAACTTGTTTGATTACGTATTTATTCATTTGACAAGGTTAACATGTTAATAATGTTGCTATAAAGTCAACAGGTTTGGTTAGAGTCACCATGCTTTCACTCCATTCCCAGGCATAACCTACTGCAGGCCAGACGCTTTAGCAACTATCAGACTTGTAGAAATACTTCATCACTGTGCTGTCCATCCTTTTCTTCTTCTTGGGGTCTCTGTTCAGCGCCCTCTTCCTTATCTGAGGCAGGGCGGGCTGGACCTCTCTTCACACTGTTGGCGCTGTGGTAGGAGTCAGTTGAGGCCGAGCTGGAATAAGAGGACTCCTTCCTGGAGTCTTCCTGGACTTCTTGCCTTTCTTCTTGGAGATCCACCTGTTGCGACGGTCGTCTTGAGTCTGAGGAGCTGTCTGAGGAGCTCTTCTTCTTGGCCTTGCCTCTGCTGGAGCTAGTGGTGCTGCGGGAGCTGGAGCTGCTGGAAGACCTGGTGCATTAGTCCACCACCGAGCCAGACACTGAGCGACGCACACTGGAAAATACCGCCCAGACCCTCATCCTTCTTCACGGCTCACACTGGTGATGCTGCTAATGCTGGTCATAATATCATCCTCCATGTTCGGCATGCTAGGGGCCAGGAAGAACACCTTGGAGTCCTTGTCAAAGTCAGGGCTGTGTGGGGCCCAGCAGCACTCCAGACCCTTCCTGGCCCTGCTGGTGGCCTCAGAGTAGGCCTGGGAGATGACCGAGCCATGGTCATCATCTTGGTCAGCTCTTAAAAGAAGTCCCAACATGCTGTCATCCTAGTCTGTGGACTTAGACTTGGCCTTGCGTAGGAAGGTGCGGTCCGGGGTGTACTGAAGAGGGAGCTCTCATCCCCCTGGCATCCGATGGAGTCTTTCAGGTAGGAGCACTTCCTGTAGTTAAGGGAACTCATCACAGACACCGACCTGCTGTCTACTTCTTTGCCCTCCTTTTCTCTTTTATCTCCTTACCGTCTTTCCCTTCCTTTGCATCTACATTCACTGCATTTCTGAGAGGCCATGAGGAGGAGGGTGTAGGAAACATGGACACCATGGAAACAATCAACATAGATACATGAGAGAAATAGATAGAGAACAGATGAGAATTTAGAGACTTGAGAGAGAAATGATGAAATTGAAGCGAGTCTAATAAGGAAAGTTAGGTTGTGAGTCGATCTGCTAAAGCTCATCAAAGAAAGCAGGTATATACGGGGCTAACCTGTGCTGTCTGCCAAGGGGGAGGAGATGTATTCATCTCAGGCAGAGCAGAGAGAGGGGCCATTTAGCAGACATGCCAGCTGGCCATGGGCCACTTCAATAAATCTGACAGGCAGCACAGCGCCTGCTTCCCTCTGCCTGCTGTCATTAGAGGGATGATAGGGAGGCAGAGAGAGATGACACCTAATCTCATGAAATACTTACCCTTCCATTCCACCCTGCCTCAGGTAATCGTGGGCTCTTTAGCTTTCAGCAGGGTGAAGGTATATAGGATGGGAATGAGGAAGCCTGCACTGCTCTATCAGGGACCAGCCAGAAAGAAGGGGGGTGATATCATAATGAAGTGCCTGAGGACTGAGGAGGCTGATAAACAGCCCAACAGACAGACAGGACAACACAACACTGACCTGGAGCTCTTCAGATGGCCCTCAGCTGACAGGGTCTTGGTGGATCCTTTATTCTTGGACAGCCAGGACTTGACATCGTCCACACGGTCCTCCACCTCTGAGTCCATGTCCAAGTCGTCACCACTGTGGGAAAGAGATTGAAGGAGAGCAAACAGTGTTGTTATGTTCCTGTTTGCAGAAGGCAGAGCAGTTTAAGCCCAGGGAGGGCTATTGCAGATCCGCCACAGAGGACAACTGTTGGTTTGGACAGGAAGTACAACACAGAGATGACCCACACACACAGACCAATCAAAAGTTATGAATGTCATAACAGCTTTCTGATGCAGTTAGTCAAACAGCAGATGTGTTCCAGTCATGGTGGCAAACTGTGGTTAGCGCAATGTAAAGGAAGGCAAGCTTTAGGGAGACCACAACAGCCTATTGACTTCGAGCAATGACAGACCCATATGCACCCATTCGCAAACTAGTTTACTAGTCAAGTGTTGTACTCCTACTTTCTGAATATTAATCAAATTATCTGTCACAAAGCTAAAGTTATGCGAAAGTAACTAAGTTTGATGAAAAAACTAAAACAAAGCTAATTTGAAAGCAAGAATAAACAGCTATTAGACAATTGGTGCATCCATAAATATGGGTACAGTACCTGAGTGCTTTCACTTCCCATGTTAAGTGTATAATCGCTTACGACGGGGGCGGTCGAGCGAAACGACTCGTGGTGCCTCCGAGCAGAGCAGAATGCAAATGAATGGAGCTCATGAAAGCGTAATTAACTCGGTGGCCATAGCCAGGCTGTTAAGGCCTCTGTGGTGTGTGGCTGAGCGTGGCCTGTTGATGTAGATTGTTATTGGGGCTGAGCCGATGACAGCCCTCTAGGCCTGGCCTTGACAATAACAAGCAGTAAACAGAGACTGGAAGGAACCCAAGGAGAAAGTATATTAGATCATGCCTCTGAAAGGTCGGCAGGCACATTTCAATCCGGATTCATCTGTTCCTCACTCCCAGAGGTGAAGAATCTCTGCCTCTGCATTATGCATCTGTTTGTCTCCGGGAGAGGAAGGGAGAGGGGAGGAGGGAAGAGGGAGGGCACCCACAGGGTCTAAAGACTTAGATTATGAACAAATATGTCTGGGAACCATTAAGCCTAGCAGGGTTCATTAGTTTATAGTAACAGAATGAGCTATAAAGGAACATCCTCAAAGAACACACACTGCAGTCAAGGAGGAGTAATCATTTGGATCATAACCAACAACAATGTTCAGTGTCTGACGTCAATCCAATCAACAATGTTCAGTGTCTGATGTGGCATGACAGTAATACAAATACCAAAGCAAGGCACAGATCTCCCCTGTCCCAGCTTATCTGGTGAGGCTGGGACAGAATGCAAAGTGCTAATCACGAGCCAACATAGTGCATCATATTCAAGGAGGTCTCCGATGATGGCCTTCTTAAATGGTAATAGTTAAGTGGTATAGACCGCTGGGCAGCATCCCCCTGCTCACATATTTACATATTTATTAGCAATATGTTGCTCAGGACAAGGCAATAAACCACATGTTCAAACAAGTCTCTATGGAGAACAAAATATTTGAGTTGCCTCCTCTCTACCTGCATGGAGGCACACACAAACTGGATGGAGAGACCACTTTGGGGGAGAGAAAGAGACAATTCTGGCCATTGCAGCAGTCTATGGACATCAACATTAGCTACCTTATTAGATTCAGTCACTCAGGGTCTCATTATCAATGTTTCAAACAAAGCTTGATGGGAAAGGACTGACTCCCACAAAGTCTACAAGGCAAAACTACGCACATCTTTCCCACATACACACCAACACCTGCACTGGAGCAGCTGTGGCACACACAGAGGCGGCTTGTAATCGAGGGCTTTGCAAATGGTGTCACACAATTTATGTCCTTGGCCTCACACCACTGGCGAAACAGCGCTGAGGCTCCAGGGAGCACCGGATTTAGAGCTCGACATTAATTGCTTCTGACAATCGGCCTCCACTGGTTGTATATCTCTGTTACATATTTTACCTTTATTTATTACATATACAGTACCAGTCAAAAGTTGACAGACCTACTCATTCAAGGGTTTTCTTTATTTTTACTATTTTCTACATTGTAAAATAATAGTGAAGACATCAAAAACTATGAAATAACACATATGGAATCATGTAGTAACCAACAGTGTTAAACAAATCAAGATATATTTGAGGTTCTTCAAAGCAGCAGTAGTCACCTGGAATGCATTTCAATTAACAGGTGTGCCTTGTTAATTTGTGGAATTTCTTTCCTTCTTAATGCGTTTGAGACAATTAGCTGTATCTTGACACGGTAGGGGTGGTATACAAAAGATAGCCCTATTTAGTAAAATACCAAGTCCATATTATTGCAAGAACAGCTCAAATGTGCAAAAACAAACACTTCATCATTATTTAAGACATAAAGTTCAGTCAATCCGGAAAATTTCAAGAACTTTGAAAGTGTCTTCAAGTGCAGTCGCAAAAACCACCAAGCACTATGATGAAACTGTCTCTCATGAGGACCGCTACAGGAAAAGAAGACCCAGAGTTACCTCTGCTGCAGAGGATAAGTTCATTAGAGTTAACAGCACCTCAGATTGCAGCCCAAATCAATGCCTCACAGAGTTCAAGAAACAGACATGTCAACATTAACTGTTCAGAGGAGACTGCGTGAATCAGGCCTTCATTGTTGAAATGCTGCAAAGAAACCACTACTAAATGACACCAATAAGAAGAAACTTGTTTGGGCCAAGAAACACAAGCAATGGACATTAGACCGGTGGTTCCAAATTTTTGATTCCAACCGCTGTGTCTTTGAGACGCAGAGCAGGTGAACGGATGATCTCAGCATGTGTGGTTCCCACTGTGAAGCATGGAGGAGGTGGTGTGATGGTGCTTTGCTGGTGACACTGTTGGTGATTAATTTAGAATTCAAGGCACACTTAACCAGCATGGCTACCACACCATTCTGTAGCGATACACCATCCCATCTGGTTTGCGCTTACTGGGACTATCATTTGTTTTTCAACAGGACAATGACCCAAGACACACCTCCAGGCTTTGTAAGGGCTATTTGACAAAGGAGAGTGATGGAGTGCTGCATCAGATGACCTGACCTCCACAATCACCCGACCTCAACCCAATTGAGATGGACTGCAGAGTGATGGAAAAGCAGCCAACAAGTGCTCAGCATGGGGGAAATCTTTCAAGACTGTTGGAAAAGCATTTGGTTGAGAGAATACTAAGAGTGTGCAAAGCTGTCATCAAGGCAAAGGGTGGTTACTTTAAAGAATCTCAAATATAAAAACACTTCTTTGTTTACTATAGGATTCCAAATGTGTTATTTCATAGTATTGATGTCTTCACTATTATTCTACAATGTATAAAATAGTAAAAATAAAGAAAAGCCCTTGATCGAGTACATGTGTCCAAACTTTTGACTGGTACTGTACTTATATACCATCATACAGCTCCTATGGATTATTCCTGTCTACAGTATTCTGCACATAGATCGTCTTGGTCCCAGCATCTCATATCAAAACAAATGTTATTGGTCACATACACATATTTAGCAGATGTTATTGCAGGTGTAGCGAAATGCTTGTGTTCCTAGCTCCAACAGTGCAGTAGTATCTAACAGTGCAGTAGTATCTAAAAATGATTCACAACAATACACACAAATCTAAAAGTAAAGGAATGGAATTAAGAAATGTATAAATATTAGATTGAGCAATGTCAGAGTGGCATTGATTAAAATACAGTAGAATAGAATACAGTATATACATATGAGATGAGTAAACAGTATGTAAACATTATTAAAGTAACTAGTGTTCCATTATTAAAGTGGCCAGTGATTCCAAGTCTATGTATATAGGGCAGCAGCCTCTAAGGTGCAGGGTTGCGTAACCGGGTGGAAGCCGGCTAGTGATGGCTATTTAACAGTCTGACGGCCTTAAGATAAAAGCTGTTTTCCAGTCTCTCAGTCCCAGATTTGATGCACCTGTACTGACCTCGCCTTCTGGATGATAGCGGGGTGAACAGGCCTTGGCTCGGGTGGTTGATGTCCTTGATGATCTTATTGGCCATCCTGTGACATCGGGTGCTGTAGGTGTCCTGGAGGGCAGGTAGTTTGCCCCCGGTGATGCGTTGTGCAGACCTCACCACCCTCGGTTGCGGGTGGCAGTCGCCATACCAGGCGGTGATACAGCCCGACAGGATGCTCTCAATTGTGCATCTGTAAAAGTTTGTGAGGGTTTTAGGGGCCAAGACAAATTTCTTCAGCCTCCTGAGGTTGAAGAGGTGCTGTTGCGCCTTCTTCAACACACTGTCTGGGTGGGTGGACCATTTCAGATCGTCAGTGATGAGTACGCCGAGGAACTTGAAACGTTCCACCTTCTCCACTGCGGTCCAGTCGATGTGGATAGGGGCGTGCTCCCTCCACTGTTCCCTGAAGTCCACGACATCATGGTCACACACTGTGTTTACTGCTCATAGCAGAGACAGATCCACTAAATCCATGTCATTTGAGTACTGTGTACACATTCAGACTCACATACGGTACTGTACACTCTTCAGGGATTGGTTTTGTGTGATCTTCCTACGACCATGATGTGATACATTTGACAAAGAACTGCCTGAAATACAATAGTGCACTGGAAAGATGACATCCTTTCCTCTTTTAATGTTTACGGTGCTTGTCAGAAAAGGTGGAAAAAGATGTTCAAACATTTCAAACCTATTAATTATTCTTTATCCCTTTCACTCGCACACAAAAAAATAAATCTATCCTACCATTGTCACCTTTTTCCTGGTGCAATTACTACAAATAAAGATCAAATGGGAGCACTAATCCGTCTGAACGTTCCCTTCACAATTCACTGACAAATCAATTCTTCCATTATTGTTTATCGCACTGCTTTTACATACAGATCAAAGGTGGGGACAAATTTGCTAAGTAACCATGGGGATTCACTTTCTTTTCTCAAAAGCATCTAAGTGAGGAACCCATAGTCTTGATGCTAACATACAAAGACAGTGCACTGTGCTGATTCACATGAGCTGCCTTGTCTGTCTGCTGGCAAATTAATTAATAACAATAAGAGGAATTGAATCATAGGGCAGGGAAGTGTTCTCTATTGGAACAAGCAATTAGAGGTTAATACTGATACAAATAATGAATGCTGAGAAAATTAACTGGTGACACCAACTACAAATCACACACACTTTCATCCAAAATTGTGAAGTACATTTGCATTTTTTCATCAAAATATGACGAGCTACAACTGGAATGTTAACTTAAATTATGGGTCTTTAGAATTAATACTTAACCAGAAAGACTTATGTCGAAGTCTAAAGTGAGTAAGCTAGAACATATTAAACAAGCAGCTCAACCAGATTCTACAGAGAGCGAACCTACAAAGACTATAGGGCGATTCCACGCCAGCTGACAATATTTTTGGTATCTCAGATTGTTCGGGCAATTCTCACAAAGAAACTTAATTTGGAGGAAGGATGTTTGAAAAGATTTTTACATTAGCACAAACCATTGGAGAAAATCATGATGAAAGTGGCCATTTTAGGCCCTTTTTAGACCTATACATGCCTCCCATAAGACTATGATCTATGAACATGATCCAGACATCTTGTCATTATGCTCCCTATAGTGTGCTCTAACATAAAAGCTCAGAGTAATGAACTGTAACACAATGCACATTAGTGACATCTGCTGGTCATCAATAAAAGCAGTGTTTGATGGTCAGAAGTTTTCTCCTTGGTTCAGTGGTTACATGCCGACTCTAGCGGGCACCTTTTTGTTTCTGGATCTTTTTAGAATTTAACTCATTTTGAGTCACAATTGTGTTTGATCTACTCTGACAATTAATACACAGATTAAAAGGGGAAACCCAGTTAGAGCTAGTAATCTCTCCTCCATCTGAGGACTATATATGGCGGTTGGCAACCAACTTTAAGGTGCTTTACCACCACCAACTGGACTGGAGTGTGGATCTCAGTTCAGTAGCAACAGCAAGCTAGCTAGCTAAACGTCAAAACACAAACACTCATGGACATGTCCCCAAATGAATATAGTTGGTTCAGAGTTAGTTTTGATATTTCAACTTGTCCAGATTGCATCTGGTGTGGATGTACAAAATCAACATGCACGCGATTTGGAACGCACYAGCGTGCCTGGTCTAGTCAGCATGTTAGTCATGAGTCTTAGTAGCCCACAATCAGTTACCAGTGTAGGTTCACAGCTTCCATCACGCTTCCCTTTTTTTGTTGTTGCTGTGAATCTATTTTATTTACTGTCAAAAACGGAATATATGGTATCATTTAGGATGCTTAAGACCAAAGCTTATACTTTACTAAATACAACTAATTGTTTGAAAAATGTGCAGAAAGTGTGGTGTCAAATAAAACGATTTTCTAAATAATATGCCTTCGCAGGGATTCGACCCCATTCCCTGTGAATGGTTCTGGTCCCCGGGAACCCAACTACCTGTTAGGGCTACCGTTCAAGTGATGCGACATATAAAAACCCTTACTACATTGGTAGTACAGTGTCCAGTAGAGGTCGGTGTTTGAAAGCAACTTGGAATCGAAGACACTGGAACCGCGGCAAAATCTGTGGAATTTTGCATTTTTCAACACACGGTTTGAAAAACCACACAAATCAAACTGAGCTTCAAGACGTCATTGATCACGTGATAATGTTTATTTGAAAAGAGCATTGGAGCTCCATTATCAATCGTCCCATCAGTATCAATTTATATGTAAGAAATGGATCACATCATTAAACGTACCAGAGAGCCAACTCTGGAAATTTGACACATACTCCTTAGTGTTTACTCAAATATGGAGTATGACACCATTAGGAGGCATATATAGGTCTAAAAAGGGCCTGAAATGACCAATTTCATCATGATTTTACAAAAATACTTAAAAAGCATGTTTAACAAACTTTTTCTCAATGAAGTTCCGATCTGAGAATTGCCAGAACAATCTGGCAGTAGTGGAACAAGTACCCAATTGTCATACTTGAGTAAAAGTAAAGATACCTTAATAGAAAATGACTCAAGTAAAAGTGAAAGTCACCCAGTAATATAGTACTTGAGTAAAAGTCTAAAAGTATTTGATTTTAAACTTACTTTAGTATCAAAAGTAAATGTAATCACTAAAATGTACTTAGGTATCAAAAGTAAAAGTATAAATCATTTCAAATTCCTTCTATTAAGCAAACCAGACAGCACCATTTTTTTGTTTTTTACATTTACGAATAGCCAGGAGCACACTCCAACATTTAGACATAATTTACAAACAAAGCATGTGTGTTTAATGAGTCTGCCAGATCAGAGGCAGTAGGGATGACCAGGGATGCTGTCTTGATAAGTGCTTGAATTGGACCATTTTCCTGTTCAGCTAAGCATTCAAAATGTACTTTTGGGCGTCAGGGAAAATGTATGGAGTAAAAAGTACAATATTTTCTTTAGGAATGTAGTTAAGTAAAAGTTGTAAAAAATATAAAATAGTAAAGTACAGATACCCAAAAAAACTACTTAAGTAGTACTTTAAAGTATTTTTACTTAAGTACTTTACACCACTGCAATCTGAGATAGCAAAAATATTTTCCGCTCCCGCCTCGTGTGGAATTGCCCTTATGTTATCAATAGGTTGTACTGTAGAGAAAAGTAACAACGCTCTTAAACGCAATGAAATAGGTTGGTTATTGAAAGTATCAAAAGCATGCATGTAGAATGGCGTGTCACATAACACAGGATGCAGGGCAGAGGTCCATGGTTGTTGTGTAAACGGTCCCGTGTGGCTCAGTTGGTAGAGCATGGCGCTTGCAACGCCAGGGTTGTGGGTTCATTCCCCACGGGGGGACCAGGATGAATATGTATCAACTTTCCAATTTGTAAGTCGCTCTGGATAAGAGCGTCTGCTAAATGACTTAAATGTAAATGTAAATGTAAATGTAAACAGTGGTTAATAATATTTCATGGGAATGTGATGAAACATCTTCAGGTATTCTATTTGTTTTTAATTTCCCACAGCAGTGAGTATCCCTCAAACAGTAAGTTAATTAGAGATGTTAACCTTAGTCATTTTAACTAAGTTCCTTCTGCTCAAAATGTCATCATAAACAGCAGGAGTGAAATGTCTCCATAATACAGCACCATTCTCTGTGACAGTGATTTTAAAACCTGGAAATCAAACAATACTGAGAAAAAGAAAGGATGCATTGTCCATTCTCACATTTTGTTCTTTCGTTTCTGATACTTCGTCACCATGCCTTGTAAACTGGGCAATGAGTGGGAGGAAAGAAAAAAAAGAAAAAAGTAAGAAACAGAAAATGAGAAATACAGCCAACAGATTGTGAAAAAGAACAACCCGGGGATGTAGTGTGCCTCAGGGTAGATAGAGCTACATTGTGCTCTAAAAAAAGGACAATAAGCCTCAAAACAACTGCTGCAAAAAATCTGATGAACCTCATCCATACTGCACGGTTTTGGGCAGTGATTCATAATACCAACTGACTCATTCTCGATCTGACCCCATTGTTTGAAAAGGGAAGAAGGAATCTAAACTCCCACTCAGAGGCCATGTATCACTGTCATGTTTACTTCAGTGGGGCTCAGAGGTAGTGTAACCCTGAATCTGCCCATAAAGAGAGCTAAACAAGAGGAAAAACAATTAGCACAGGGGAGCGGATTAGAGGAGAAAAGAGAAGGAAGAGAGGAAAGAGAGAAAAGAGAAAAAAGAAAGAAGAAGAATGTGGGGTAAAGAGAAACTACAAAATCTGGTCAAAATAATGAACAGGTGTTTCTGACAATTTTATTACAAAGAGAAACTGTACTTCCGGAGAGAGGGAGGGACCTACTTGTTTATGAGGTCATCTTCTCCGTCACTGTCGACCATCTCGTCTTCAATGGCGGCCTGCAGGTCTCCGATCCTCTTGAATGCCAGCTTGAGGTCCAACTGCAGGCTCTGATTGGCTGCCTCCAGACTCTCTATGTCCATGTCCTATTGGGTCAGGATGACACAGAACTAGTGACCGTCACCCCAAAACTCTTGTTCCACCACACAAATGTGGACTGTGCGCTCTTCCTTACCAGCTCGTGCTTCTTGCGGCTGGCCTCAGCTTCCTTCTTGGACAGCTCAGCCATCTCCTCTTTGATGTCCCTCATCTGTCTCTGCACACGTTTGTTCTGCTCCTTCTCCCTGTTCTCTCCATTCCCGCGGTGGTCTCTCTCCTCTGTCATCTTCTCCAGGTTCTCCTTAAGAC
Organism: Salvelinus sp. IW2-2015; assembly: GCF_002910315.2. Lineage (NCBI taxonomy): Eukaryota > Metazoa > Chordata > Actinopteri > Salmoniformes > Salmonidae > Salvelinus > Salvelinus sp. IW2-2015. The sequence goes on along the minus strand of NC_036860.1, from coordinate 51,729,804 downwards.
GGCTCGTCAGGCTCTGGGGACGAGGAGACGGAACCGGGTCAGAACTTTCTGGAACCTCGTTGAACACACAGCTGAGACATCCAGCATAGGTGCCTGAGCACATTTCACTTTGAAGTTTGTGGTTAATGTACTTGGAGAAGGGTCAAATTGAGGCCACTGATAATTTCAATTGAGCTCAGGTGTGCAGAAATCACAGGTGGCCAGAGAAAGATAGTATGGCTGTTGTAAAATGTATTTCCCCTCACAGCACTTGTTCAATGAACCAAATGTGGCCTCACAGCTTGCCCTCTACCTCCCACATACAAGCCCCTTTCTCTCACACACACAACTCTCCCTCCCTCCTTGTCCCACAACCTTGCTACCTCGCTCCCTCCCTTTCGCTCTCTCTACCTCTACCTCCCTCTCCCCTTGTCTCACCTCCAGGCGTTTGATCTGGGTCCTCTCGTACTCCAGCTTGGTCTCGAGCTCACGGATCTTGGCCTCCTGCCTGCTGACCAGAGACTTCTCCACCATGGACTGCTCCTGGAACTCCAGCTGGCTATGCAGGGACTGCAACTAGAGGGGACCACACACACAGAAGAGTACTATTGACACGGCACTGAACACCTTCACTCTGCCCTACACAACCAACCTCTCTCTTCTCTAATCAATACTAGGCCTCCATACTTTTACAACAGATGCTTGATTGCAAAAATAAGAACATTTCACCTCTTCCCTTCATCTGCATTGTGAATATCATCCCCCCCCCCTGCTTTTTGGGAATCTAGCCAGCATTATTGTTGCCCTTCATGCTAGGTATATCTAATGTTAATAGCCAATAAGCCGAGGATAACATAACCCCAGTAGCCTGTAATGGTCAGAAGGAGAGTTGGAGAACCAGGCCTGAATAACAATCACAGATCCCACCACGGAGGGGAAGAAGATCAATGCTTTGTAAACTTGTTCCGTCTTAAGACTTTTCTCATAACTGATAAGAGGAGATACACTAAATAAAAGTACCCAACATGCACCACGGCTACTAATGAGGAGCTTTGCATCTGATAGTAGGATTTGGAGCTGGCCTTTCATGTGATTAAAGAACACAATGTTCCTATCATAGTTGATCTGTTAATCACTACAGGGCTACAGGATTTAGATGGCTATCTATTGCCGCCTTTGGTGGCAGCTCTTAAAACCCCCTTGCAGCCAGCAGTATTAGCTGTAGGATCAGGCACTAAGCACAGACAGAGCTCTGAGCCTCTCCAGGTAAAGGTCAAGGTAATAGTGTCGGTGTAGGACATCATGTATGACTGTGCCGAGGACATGTTGTCCTCTGAGCGGCTGATGAATGTGCAGGACTCCAGTCACCGAAGCCACAGTCTGTAAACCCTGTTTACATCTGGCAAATGGTATCGGCGCATCGTGTCTCGGACCAACAGGCTCCAAGACAGCTGCTACCACCAGGCCATCAGACTGGTGAACAGCTAACCCTAGCTGTCTACCTGCACCTTAGAGACTATTTGCATTGACTCTCCACACATCCAAACCTTACACACACTCACAGTCAACGCTGCTGTTCCATTTATATACTAGCATATTTATTCCACTGCTGACCAAGACATTATCCACTTTATTTGCAAATACAGTCATAGTTGACGTCACACATTGATAATTTATACTGAATATCCTATTGTGTACATATAACCTTTATTTATCTTACTACTTTCTCCTACTTATTTGAGATTTTGATTATTGACATACTTCTGCACTGTTGAGGGAGCCTGAAAGTAAGCATTTCTATGCACTGTTTATACCTGCTGTGAATTGTGTAATATTTGATTTGTAGATAGGTGTGACAGGGATGGGTGGAGGGGGATAGGTGGGGGACTTTCAGTGGGATCGGGGTTCCCCTGGCGGGCAGCCATGGAAGTTTGTGTTGTAATGTGTACCTTGTCCTGGATCTCTTGCTTCTCCTTCATGGCTTCCTCTAGCTGGACCTGGATGTCACTGATCTGGGCCAGGTCTCTGGCAGACTGACACATCACAAACACACAAGAGACAGTTACAGTAGTTTCTTATGTGGATTGGTAACATTGAACGTAGGTATTTCTTCTTGGGTGGGTTAATAGCCAATAGTAAACTATTCAAAATAAGATATATTGTAACAATCTTATTCTAATTCATATAATCTCCTGTGGAACAGATTGCATCTCTCAATGCTATTTAGTGGCATTTATCTCTAACGTCTCAATACAGTTCCGCCTACACATAGGTAAATACATTAGCAGCTTTTTAAAGTGCACAGATCCTGGCACCCACGTCGTGTCACACTAAAGGCATAGAGAGAAAGTAAATGATGAGAAATGATTATAAACTCCTGCTGAATATGGAGGTATTGTCACATCAGCTGTCACTTGTGATTCCTATGAGACGTGACATGGCCCACGCATAAAGGTAGGTCGGTGGCTTAGTCATCCTGTGCAGTGTTCATGAGAGAGAGATGTGAGCGGGATGCACAGTGCATTCGGAAAGTATTCAGACCTTGACTTTTTCCACATTTTGTTACGATACAACCTTATTCTAAAATTGATTAAATAGTTGTCCCCACCCTCCTCTACACACAATACACCATAATGACAAAGCAAAAACAGCTTTTTAGAAATGTTTGCAAATTATTCAAAATAAAAACTGAAATATCACATTTACATAAGTATTCAGACCCTTTACTGAGTACATTGTTGAAGCACCTTTGGTAGCGATTACAGCCTCGAGTCTTCTTGGGTATGACACTACAAGATTGGCACACCTGTATTTGGGGAGTTTCTCACATTCTTCTCTGCAGATCCTCTCAAGTTCTGTCAGGTTGGATGGGGAGTGTCGCTGCACAGCTATTTTCAGGTCTCTCCAAAGATATTAGATCGGGTTCAAGTCCGGGCTCTGGCTGGGCCACACATAGACATTCAGAGACTTGTCCCGAAGCCACTCCTGCATTGTCTTGGCTGTGTGCTTAGGGTTGTTGTCCTGTAGGAAGGTGAACCGTTGCCCCAGTCTGAGGTCCTGACAACTCTGGAGCATCAATGATCTCTCTGTATTTTACTCCGTTGATCTTTCCCTCGATCCTGACTAGTCTCCCAGTCCCAGCCGCTGAAAAACATTCCAACAGCATGATGCTGCCACCACCATGCTTCACCGTAGGGATGGTGCCATGTTTCCACCAGACATGACGCTTGGCAATCAGGCCAAAGAGTTCAATCTTGGTTTCATCAGACCAGAGAATCTTGTTTCTCATGATCTGAGAGTCCATTAGGTGCCTTTTGGCAAACTCAAAGGGGCTGTCATGTGCCTTTTACTGAGGAGTGGCTTCTGTCTGGCCACTCTACCATAAAGGCCTGATTGGTGGAGGGCTGCAGAGACAGTTGTCCTTCTGCAAGGTTCTCCCATCTGCCATGCACTGTGTCATGACTCTCCTGGTCGAGGATCCAATGCCTCAGATCTGCGTGGCAAATGGCTGACAGCCAACCTTTTCGTTTGTGACTTGGACATCAACCGCTGGTGGGGGGGTCCCGAGACAAAGGGGGGAATACTAGCCCAGACCAATGAAGCCGCACCGCTTCTTGACACAATGCCCACTTAACCCGGAAGCCAGCCGCACCAATGTGTCGGAGGAAACACTGTACACCTGGCGACCGTGTCAGCGTGCACTGCACCTGGCCCGCCAGAGGAGACGCTAGTGCGCGACGGGACAAGGACATCCCTGCCGGCCAAACCCCCTAACCCGGACGATACTAGGCCAAATTGTGCGCCGCCCCATGGGTCTCCCGGTCGCGGCCGGCTGCGGCAGAGCCTGGACTCGAATCCAGAATCTCTAGTGGCACAGCTAGCACTGCGATGCAGTGCCTTAGATCACTGCGCCACTCGGGAGGCCCTTGGAACAATATTTCTACAATAGGAATGTTAGGAATGGTCAGTGGGGACCTAAAGAATAATCATGTCATATTGTTTATTTTGTGATTTTATTAAAAACTGTATGAACCAACTTAGGAAGGAAACACATTCTACTGTAGCTTTCAAGTTTCCATCCAATATGATGTTATAACAATATGAAGAACAATGAACCTATTTTTGTTAAGATAGGAATGTGATTTAGGTTTTCTAATGAGATAATGATTTTTCATGTCCATTGCACATTAACTAAGCCATGCCCCTAATGAGGTCAGAAAAGCGTGTCAGTGTGATGGAACTGCCTTTCCTACCAGAGTGCTTAAAAGGACTTGCTAAGGATGAACATACTCAGACCAGCAGACAGACAGCGTCAGCTGAACTTTACGAATGGTTGAAACTACCAGACCAGTACATTGCCGGGTTGCTACTGGCGTGTAAAGTGGTCGGGAGCTGAACCCTGAATAATACACCAAAGACTAGACCAGCAGACGTGAAGCCGTGGCTACAAGTTGAACTGGTTGGAAACTCAACCTCACCTATCAGACCAGAAAAGCTTGGAGCGTTGGCCACATGTTGAAATGGTTAGAAACTCTGAACACGAGGTGAAGATAAAGACTAGACCAGAACATTTGACAGTCTGCAGCTGTGCATGTTATTTTTATATCTATTTTTATTTAACTAGGAAAGGCAGTTAAGAACAAATTCGTATTTACAATGATGGCCCACACTGGCCAAACTTGGATGACGCTGAGCCAATTGTGTGACGCCCTATGGGACTCCCAAACACGGCCGGTTGTGATACAGCCTGGATTCGAACCTTTTTGTCTGTAGTGACACATCTAGCACTGAGATGCAGTGCCTTAGACCGCTGCGTCCCTCGGGACCCCTAAATGTCAAGGGATCTAGAACTTGACTATCTACCCGAGAAAGGAAGGAGAAGATCCCATCTCAGACAATCATTGGTGCATCTGAAGAAACATCCACGCCAAGCCAGAACAACTAAGGACATTGTGACCTCTGGTGGACAACCAGAGCCTAACACGCATCAAGACAATTCCCATAGAAGGATCGATTGGTTTCAGAGAGACGACAGACAAAGACATCCACACGTAAATACATTACATTACCAAACAGGCAGTAGTTTGGGTGCAAGGTATATGGTTACTGTGAGCGTAGTTCCCAAATGTATGATAAATGTCCCTTTAAATCGCTCTTTATCTACCCCTCCCTCTCATGTCTTGTCAGTCCACTAGGGACCTTTTTCTCATCTAAGTGTGCATGTGTATTCTGTGTTATTATTTAGTTAGTTAGTAAATAAATAATTAAATCAATTTGTGTAGTACTGAATAATCAGAAAAGGCTGGAGTTCTTGCGGATTCAAGAAGTCTGCGACGTTCAGAATGAGACTGATATGAGGTAATGATTAATAAGTGACTGTTATCGATAACATATTTATATATCTTTAGAGTTTAATTCGGGAGATGGTAACTCGTTAAACAACTTCTTCCGTGGTGCCCAATATTCCTAATGAGTTAATTGTTACAGTATTAATTTAATCGAGTAACAATTAAACATAGTTAGTTGATAAGATAAATAACAGTTATCACATTAATGAAAATCACATCAACTGTCAACTGTGGGACCTTATATAGACAGGTGTGTGCCTTTCCAAATCATATCCAATCAATTGAATTTACCACAGGTGGACTCCAATCAAGTTGTAGAAACATCTCAAGTATGACCAATGGAAACAGGATGCACCTGAGCTCAATTTCGAGCCGCATAGCAAAGGCTCTCAACACTGATGTAAATAAGATATCCGTTTTTTTTTTTTTTTTAATAGATTTTTCACTTTGTCATTATGGCATATTTTATGTAGATTGGTGGGGATTTTTTTTATTTAATACATTTTATAATAAGGCTGTAACGTAAAAAAAATGTAGAAAAGGGGAAGGGGTCTGAATACCTTCCGAATGCACTGTATGTACTATAGTTAGAGGACAGGTCTATAGAACTGAGGGTGTGTAGCTGAGAGGGATGTATGTACCATAGTTACAGGGCAGGTCTATAGAAAATAGGCTGTGTGGGTGTTGGGAGCAGGGTTACCTGGGAGACAGAAGCCTTGTGTATCTTCATCAGCTCGTTCATGTCCTCCTGGTCCTCCTCCATACGAGACTGCAGGTCATTCTTCTCCCTCTGCAGACGTGACACCTGCTCCTCAAGCTGAGAGAGAGAGAGACAGGCAAAATTGACCACCTAATCGCAAGCTGTTTTTCAACCAGAGCCAGTGACAGTAATCAATGGCCATCAGCAGGCCAGTCCTAGACCCAAGCAGTATTGAATGGCCATCAGTTGGCCAGTGCCAAACCCAAGCAGTGTGGAATGGTTATCAGCAGGCCAGTCTCAGACCCAAGCAGTATTGCATGGTTATCAGCAGGCCAGTCTCAGACCCAAGCAGTATTGCATGGTCATCAGCTGGCCAGTCCTAGGCCCAAGCAGTGTGGAATGGTTATCAGCAGGCCAGTTCTAGACCCAAGCAGTGTGGAATGGTTATCAGCAGGCCAGTCCTAGACCCAAGCAGTGTGGAATGGTTATCAGCAGGCCAGTCCTAGACCCAAAGCAGTGTGGAATGGTTATCAGCAGGCCAGTTCTAGACCCAAGCAGTGTGGAATGGTTATCAGCAGGCCAGTCCTAGACCCAAGCAGTGTGGAATGGTTATCAGCAGGCCAGTCCTAGACCCAAGCAGTGTGGAATGGTTATCAGCAGGCCAGTCCTAGACCCAAGCAGGTGGAATGGTTATCAGCAGGCCAGTCCTAGACCAAGCAGTGTGGAATGGTTATCAGCTGGCCAGTGCTAGACCCAAGCAGTGTGGAATGGTTATCAGCTGGCCAGTGCTAGACCAAGCAGTGTGGAATGGTTATCAGCTGGCCAGTGCTAGACCCAAGCAGTGTGGAATGGTTATCAGCGGCCAGTGCTAGACCAAGCAGTGTGGAATGGTTATCAGGCCAGTGCTAGACCCAAGCAGTGTGGAATGTTATCAGCAGGCCAGTCTAGACCCAAGCAGTGTGAATGGTTATCAGCAGGCCAGCCTAGACCCAAGCAGTGTGGAATGGTTATCAGCAGGCCAGTCCTAGACCCAAGCAGTGTGGAATGGTTATCAGCAGGCCAGTCCTAGACCCAAGCAGTGTGGAATGGCCATCTAAATGGATATCAACCTGTGGCCTGGATTAGTGTGATTTACTAAAAATCAGACCTGATTGGGTCATTTAGGCCTTCATACAGACCTGTGTGGCCAATGCACCATGTATTAGCTTGGCACTAGTGTCCTAAGGCAGATCATCCAATTTTTTCTGGAGGGAAAGACACCTGTAGCCTTGGCTCTAATTTTTGTGCTCTCTGTCACCTGGAAAACAAAGGACAACGCCCAAGGACTAGTCAGCCCTTATCCCTCTGAGGGGGCCAAAATGTATCTCTATTACAGTATCCAGAGGACTTACTATTGTGATAGAATGTATGGTATGTATCTGAAATGTGTTCCCTGAGGATAACTCTGACGCTATCTAGATGGATGTATGATCTTTGTGATAACTTGTATCTGTACAGGGTGAACTCTGAATTACTCCATTATGCAAATCATTTGTATTGTCTTCTCAGGAATTCTGTCTTATTTACATTGGTCTCATCCCTCACACAAGCCTTTAAATGCCGTGACACCCTGTGGAGATCGGGCCTGGGAGTGTTTAGGTTACTGTAAACTTGGTATCGTTTGATTGGTCAATGGTGGTTCCTTTTGGGTTGAAAGGTTACACCTTCAGATGTTATAAATGGAATTAAATGCCTTTGTTCTATACATTTACATTTACATTTAAGTCATTTAGCAGACGCTCTTATCCAGAGCGACTTACAAATTGGAAAGTTCATACATATTCATCCTGGTCCCCCCGTGGGGAATGAACCCACAACCCTGGCGTTGCAAGCGCCATGCTCTACCAACTGAGCCACACGGGATCTCTCTTATCCTGTATCCAGTCCATGTAGGAAGGTTGTATGATCAATTCTCATTTCTTAGGCTTCTAGGCCTCTGGCTTAGTAGGCATTTCTTTGTTCATGTTTTGTCTTCTAAGTTAACTTCTGGATCTATATGCCTAAAAGTATACTTTGTAGTGCTTGTTAATGCTTTGTAACTGTATGCCTTGTATGTGAATCCATTCACTGTACAATGTTAATTAAATATCTGTCTTTGATAGACAATTCTCAGACCAATTCTTGCTAGTCAACGTCAACTCATTGCCTAAACCTCGCTTGTATATTTTAAATGATCTTTATGGCGTCAGATAAACATTTTAATAGGCTAATTGCCTAGTCTCATTACAAGTCACATGTGATGTATATATAATACTGTATATCATACACATAAATATTACTGTCCACTACACACTCAGCCTCTCAGTATGCCTTCCCAAACTAGACACATTTAGAAGACCTTTCATAGCCATGAACACACCAATCAGCAGCTCAGACTACACAGCCGTCATGACTCTGCCCTCCCCAGAGGACCGTCATTTCCTCTAAATCACAGAGAGCACTCTCCTGGTGAGACGATTATGGAACGCATTAAAGACAAAAAAATATAAACAAAGTTAATTCATTCATTAGCACAAAACCGAGAAATGCAACATTTTCAGAAAAAAAAAAGACTTAGCATTTCAATGTTCCATGATGGCGGGGAGATGTGAACATATTCATGCCAGTGTTTTTACACAATATTAAAATAGTCTGCTGTGTGTAAAAGCGTGAGTAAAAAATGCAACAGGTTCTCCTGCTGTTTCTAACACTGTGGTTTGGTTGTGTTGTGTCGTCAAAATGTGGTAAAATGCTGTAATTACACATGGTAATTTGGTATTGTAGTGTTGCAGAGATTACATATTTGAACCTCCACTCTGTCTCTACACAATAAATACTTGGCTGAGACACACAGAGGGCTGTATGAGGGAGACTCATAGTGTATCCAACAGTGGACTAAAGAAACAAACACCAAAAGATAGATTTTGAGTGGTATTTTCCTTTAAAATGAAATGGAAATACAGCACACTGATGTGGACTTACTCCATACCCTGTGTGCAGTTCACAGTAGGCATTAGGCAGCTATAATGGCTGGGAGTCCTCTCAAAGAGAGCTTGGCAACGGAAGGATCTCACTCACCGACATCTTGACTTTGACCACTTCCTCCATCTGGATGTGCAGGTCCTCAATCTCTATCTCCATGCCCTTACGAGACTTCACCGCCACCGCACACGTGAATTCTGACTCCTCCAGCTGTGAAGGGAGATATAGAAGGAGGAAGAGAGGATTACAAGGTCAGGGTGAAAAGCTAAATCAAGATCTTCAGAAATCAGAAAACTCAACACCGTGTCCTTGATCAGGAGAGCAAGCGCAATACATTTTGACAGGATTATTTGTAGTAGTAAAGCTGTCAGAATGTCACTACAGTACGGGGTTGACATGACAACAATAAGATGGGCCATGTAGTGTAATGTAGGGTGGTGTACCTGGTTTTTGAGCTGGGCGGTCTCTCTCTTACTGAGGGCGTTGTTCTTCAGGTGGTCCAGCATGATCTGGGCGTCAGCCAGCAGCACCTTGGTGCGTTTCAGGCCCTTCCTCAGCCTCTTCTCGGTCTCCACGTCCCTGCAGCCCACCTAGAGTAGAACACCTAAACAGTAACTACTGTGCAGCTCACAGTGTTCACCATGAGCTCCCACCTCACAGCAAACTTTCAGAGCCCAATAGAAGCTCCAGAGGTAGCTCTTGTTGTGTTGAACCTAATAATCACTATTCCCAGACTACATCAAGGTTAAAGTGGTGGGCACACATATTCACACACGCTAAAAAAGACACTGCACACGCACCGCACACCAGACCTGGGTTCAAATACTATTTCGGGCATTTCAATTTCTTTCAAATAAATGTGGAAATATTTTTTTTTAAAGTTAAATAAACAGACAACTGTATTTTCAAATACAAATATTTTAATATTCCCATGCAGTTGAACCCAGGTCTCTTTGGTATTTCAAATAATCTATTTATAGAATATTATATATATATATAAATTGAAAGTGACAAGAAATTAATACACCGTGAATAACTAACTTAAATACAAAAAAGGGTCAACGCAGGTAGTCTGGGTAACCATTTGACTAGCTAAATAGCAGTCTTGTTTAGAAGTCTTATGGCTTGGGGGTAGAAGCTGTTCAAGGTCCTGTTGATTCCAGACTTGGTGCATTGGTACCGCTTGCCATGGTAGCAGAGAGCACAGTCTGGGCCTTCCTCTGACACCGCTTGGTATAGAGGTCCTGGATGGCAGGAAGCTTGGCCCTCTTCACGACTGTAGTGGTGTATTTGGACCATGATAGTTTGTTGGTGATGTGGATACCAAGCTTTCAACCTGCTCGACTACAGCCCTGTCGATGGGAATGGGGCAGGCTCGGTCTGCCTTTTGTGGCAGGGTAGGCATTTTGTTGATCCTTGATGTTCAATTGTAGAAGCAACACACCCCTTTAATTATTACTAGTAATACATCTGTTTATTTTGTATGTTTTTGGTGTAATTATGGTGAAAATATATTTTTGGTTGGTAAAACAATTCTGAGTTTTGGACCAAAAAGTTAATTTCCCACCCTGAGCGTGATCACACAGTCGTCCGGAACAGCATCTCACGTATAGTTCAGTGTTGCTTGCCTCGAAGCAAGCATAGAAGCCATTTAGCTCGTCTGGTGGACTCGTGTCACTGGGCACTCATGGCTGGGTTTCCCTTTGTAATCCGTGATAGTTTGCAAGCCCTGTCACATGCTACGAGCATCATATCCAGTGTAGTAGGTTTTGATCTTAGTCCTGTATTGACGCTTTGCTTGTTTGATGGTTCGTCGGAGGACGTAGTGCGATTTCTTATAAGCATCCAGGTTAGTTTCTCAATCCTTGAAAGCGACAGCTCTATTTTTTAGCTCAGTGCAGATGTTGCCTGTAATCCATGGCTCCTGGTTGGGATATATACATGGATATGTACATATGGTCACTGTGGGGACGAAGTCGTCGATGCACTTATTAATGAGCCGGTGACTGATGTGGTAAACTCCTCAATGCTATCGGATGAATCCCAGAACATATTCCAGTCTGTGCTAGCAAAATAGTCCTGTAGCTTAGCATCCGCTTCATCGGATGACTTCCAAATTGAGCGCATCACTGGTACTTCCTGTTTAAGTTTTTGCTTGTAAGCAGGAATCATGAGGATAGAGTTAGTCAGATTTGCCAAATGGAGGGTGAGGGAGAGCTTTGTATGCATCTCTTTGTGTAGTTAAGGTGATCTAGAGGTTTTTCCCTGTTGTTGCACAGGTGACAAGCTGGTAGAAATTAGGTAAAACGGATGTCAGTTTCCCTGTATTAAAGTCCCCAGCCACTATAAGCCCTGTATAGGTGTCCTTACTGCAAGCATCCATTTGTGGTGGTAAGTAGACAGCGAATAAAAATATAGATAAAAACTCTTGGTAAATAGTATGGTCTACAGCTTATCATGAGTTATTCTAACTCAGGCGAGCAGAACCTGGAGACTTCCTTAATATTAGAGATCGAGGGCCTCCCAGGTGGCGCAGTGGTCTAGGGCACTGCATCGCAGCGCTAGCTGTTCGCGCCCAGGCTCTGTCGCAGCCGGCCGCGCCCGGGAGGTCCGTGGGGCGACGCACAATTGGCCTAGCGTCGTCCGGGTTAGGGAGGGTTTGGCCGGTAGGGATATCCTTGTCTCATCGCGCTCCAGCGACTCCTGTGGCGGGCCGGGCGCAGTGCGCGCTAACCAAGGGGGCCAGGTGCACAGTGTTTCCTCCGACACATTGGTGCGGCTGGCTTCCGGGTTGGAGGCGCGCTGTGTTAAGAAGCAGTGCGGCTTGGTTGGGTTGTGCTTCGGAGGACGCATGGCTTTCGACCTTCGTCTCTCCCGAGCCCGTACGGGAGTTGTAGCGATGAGACAAGATAGTAATTACTAGTTCCTATGCTTCACGGAGTTGTGGCTGAACGAGGACATGGTTAATATAAATCTAGCTGTTTTTTCAATGCATCGGCAGGACAGAACAGCAGAGTCTTGTGTAAACTTCGGGGCGGGTGTGCGTCTCTTTGTTAACAACAGCTGGTACGCGATCTCTAATATATATATTTTTTTATTTTTTTATTTTACCCCCTTTTCTCCCCAATTACAGTTCTTCAGGTACCGTTGATAGGATCGTTTCGAACGGATCTCGTCCAGTTTGTTCTCCAGTGATTTCACATTTGCCAATAGAACAGAGGCGATTTATTTACTCGCCTCCGTAGTTTTGTCAGGTTGCCCCCAAGTCAGCCTCTATATCACCGTATTTTCCATCTTCCGAGTATCGGTGATTAAGACCTGGTCCCAGTGAGTAGTATGTCCAGCGCTGCCGAGTCATTGAACTAAAATTCTTCATACAAAATCGAGGTTAGTGATTGCTGTTCTGATGTCCAGAAGCTCTTTTCGGTCATAGGAAACGATGGGGGAAACATTATATCCATCCCATGTGACAACATTTGAACCCATGTGTGATGCACACACACACACAGTGGTCAGTGACAGTGTGATGGTGTACCTGGTCCTTGGCAGACAGTAGCTTGGCCTCCAGCTCTCTCCTCTCACGCAGGACTTTCTGCTTGTCATCATACTCCTCCTCCAGCTGTACCTCCATCTGCTTCAGCTGTAGGATGAACAGATGGACAAGATAAGACAGGAGGAAGGTCACTAGACTCAGTACAGGAACTACACATTCATTGGGACAGGCTGACAGATGACCATCACTGCAGTGTCACCCACATGTTGTCCTCATAGGTGTAAAGTCAGAGGGCCAGATCAATGTCATACTACATGTATGGGGTTTTAGGCTGGGTTTCTGTACAGCACTTTGAGATATCAGCTGATGTTAGAAGGGCTATATAAATTAATTTGATGTGGCACTATATGTTGGATTGTCAATGTGAAATGACTGTGTAGAAGAAGTTCCCTGCAAATGTGTCATTATAGACATATGTAGTCAAAATGTTCCAAACAACATGTCAAGTAGACAGCCATTACCAGATCTGGTTGTCATGCCATGACTGAATTCAGTGTAGCGCAATTTGACACATGATTGCCTACACATTTAATGTGTGTGTTTGTTGAAGTGCCGGTCAGAGCTGTTTGCTGTATACGTGACATGGGTTGGCATGTTGTTACTCTAAAAGTGGTGAATTTATGCATAGGTGATAAAATCACAAATAGGCCTGATGTGGAAAATAACTCAGTCATATGTACATCCCTCTTACCTTCTTACTGCAGGACTGCCTGATCTCCTCCACCTCCTCATCCTTGCCATCAATGTCTTTAGAGTGGGTCTGCCGCAGACTCACCATCCCCATCTCCAGACGTAACTTGGCCTGAAAGACACACACACAAATAGACAGTTCTAGACTGGCAACTCCTATATGGGCTCTGTATTCTTCCCCTCTTCACCTCCTTCACCTGCTCCAGCATCTGGATGGTCCCGGCCTGCTCATCCAGCTCCTCCTCCTGGTCTTTGACCTTGGCTTCCAGGTCGCGGAGCGTCTTCTTGGTCTTGGACAGCGACGCCTCATCCTTGGACTCCTGGGATGACAGGTCCTTTAGCTCTGCCTCTAGATGCTCCACCTTCAGCTGGATGGCACACAGCTCCATGTCCTTGTCCTGCAGGCAGGGGGCAGCACAGAGACATGGACACTCAGAGGACTCTTGGACTAGGCCAGACATTCAGAGGACATGGACTCCCCAGGGGGAACAATTACATTATGATCTGTCATCTGTGTACAGGTTGTACTGTACCTGCAGCTGCTGGCACAGACTGAACAGCTCCCCTGTCATCATGTCTCTCTCCCGTCCCAGCTTCTCTCTCTGTGTCCTCTCTCTCAGCACTTCATCCTGGGCCTGGCTCTGCTCCAAGTCAAACCTGCAACACACACGTTACACTACTGACAGGCCTTCATACAGACCTCTCCTTCACTCTCCACTGAGTTTCGTCTTAAAGAAAAATTATAAATATTACAGATCATGTATCCAATAGATTGTTGGACGCTCTGAATGAAGTAGAAGATTTGATGACGCAAGCAACAACACTTTCAGTCCAAGATAAAATATTTAAGCAGGCCCATTTGTTGAGTTAAATCATTTAGAACTCAATTCACTGCAATAAGAGGAAGCATTTCACCTCCTCTCATCCCACTGAGGACTATTACTAACAGTACAGCCTCCATTCTAGACTCATTATAAGCACTCAGCTTTAAAATGTTAACAGTTAGCTGTTAATTTACAAAAGCATTCTAATCATGACCATAATGTTCTATTCAAATGTCTGGGGCAGCCACACTTAGGAGTGTTCAACTGCATTGTGAAGTGTTCTGAACTGTCAGGTCCCTTAATTCGCTCTTTTCTTCTCTAAGAGAAGCGGTCCTGGCTTTGCACAGCTGAAAATGACTACTCCCACAGAGCATCTTCAATTAGCCTCAAGGGAGAGATCACATTCTGCCACAGCACAAACCTCTCAAGTGCTAAAAGTCTGACTCACTTTCTCAGCTAATGCAATTACACAGATTACAGCCCGTCTCTATTCTCTGTTCAAATGAAAAAATATTTATTAGTCTCCTAAATAGATCAGCTAATGTATGTGAGGACGTTTCAGGAGACAAAAGAAGCAGGTTCCTCACTTTTCACTAAAAACATTTCTATAGTCATTATTCTAAAACCAGAGCTGTTGAATGACGGCTTTGCTCTTGTGTATTAGTGTGGGTGCGTGTACATACTTCCTCTGTTTCTTCTCCAGGTCGTGGTTGCGGCTCTGCTGGCCCTCCAGGTGCAGCTTGGTGTCCTGCAGCTCAGCCGTCAGTCTGCTACACTTCTTCTTCAGCTGCTGCACAGAGCGCTGCACCTCATCGCTGTCCGCCTGCAGGTCAGTCAGCTACACACACACAATAAATATGAATGTTATGATGCATATGAACATAACTCCGGTGAATACGTGCACCAGAGTAATACATGATAAGGCCAGAATGAGTGTAACACCCAGGCCATACCTTCCTCTCCAGAGGTCTTTTACTCTGCTGCTCAGTCTCTAGCATGTCTTCAAACTCCTGCTGAAGTCTCTTCTTGGTGAACTCAGTCTCCCGGATGGCTCGTTCGTACTTCAGACGCCACTCTCCCCCTGTGGGACAGACCAGTGACAGTACATAGGGTCAGGGAGTGACCGAGACAGACCATGTGACATTTGGAGTGACCGATCCTCTGATGCTGGACTTGCTGACTGAACGAGGCTTAATGCAGCTGAGGATCATTAGGATATAGAAAGAGCTGCTGTGTCTCACATACACATGTTGCCAATGACAGACAAACTTTTCTTCTACCAAACTTTTCATCATGACTTGACAATACAAGTGGAAAAAGCTTCAAGGGAACAAGAATATCCCTCATCTCTAGGGTAAGATGACATTCAAAGTTCAACAACTACCAGTAGATACATCTCAAAACTGACCGGACACCATTAAAATAGACTATAGAATCTGTAAGGGTTTAGTGGAGACGCAGAACCTAATATGGCATATAGCGCTCTACCTGGGCCCACAGCAGTGGCTGTCAGAGACTATCTACACTAGAGCAGTGGAGACTAGAAGAGAGTCCAGGTTAATTTATCAGATGTTTGAGAGGCTCTCCATCCCCCTTCACACAGGAACACTGTAACAGACATTTGCATATTTAAAGAATAATGACAGCTTCCAGGAGCCACCGGCTGATCCACAAGATTATTTTCTCATTTATCTGAAACCTTCAAACTTTGGCTTTATTCTTGAGGATGTGGGGGCTGGGTACTCGAGCGCCTTGATTTAGGGGCAGAGAGACTCAAGGACAATACACTCACAGCATGACGCCTCGCTAACTGCAGAAGGAGATCAGAGGCAACGAGAGAGAGAGAGAGGACTAAGGCATTTTAATCCCACACTTGTAAATCCATAGAAGACGGGCCAATTCATGGACAACATGTCATTATGCAACTTTTGACCCAATTATCCTACTGTATGTAGTCTTGGATATTGTACTAGTGATGAGTCACACAAAACCCTTCATATTACCAGCTTGGAACTATTAAATACCATGAGCCACTTTCTAAACTGTGTCMGTCTGCCTCTGAAAAAACACCAATGATCATAATGCAATTTACAACCTAACCTTTACTATGTAGTACGTATCCTCTTTTACAAGTAGTCAAATGCATTACCTTTCCCCAACCATAATTACAACCGAATATTTGCCATGCATACAGTGGGTTTTGTGTGGGTAGTCTATAGGCATCAAAACTCACCTGAATCGTCATCATCGCCCACGTCCTCATTGAGCTCTGCTGTTCTGATGAGACGAGCCTCCGTCACCTCCATCTCCATACACTCCATCTGCTTCTTCATTAAGTCAAACATAGCCTAAAGGTAGACAGAATATTCAATATTCCCGCTACGAAATATTATGTCCATGCTCCATCTTACATGTCCTATTACTTAGGCTCACTGACAACCAAAATGGACTAGTCAACAGTAGTGTAAGTACAGCTACTCAAGAGTGAGAGTGTGCATGTGTCTGTCTGTACCTGCAGGTCCTTCATGTCTTTCTCCAGTTTCAGTCTCTCAGACGTCTCGGTCTCCAGCAGCTGAGAAGCCGACTCTCCAGCGTTCCTCTCGTCTGCAAGCTCTGCTGACAACTCTGAGATCTGGAGGAACACACAGCAGTCAATGTGTATGCCCCATGGCCCGGCCTATCTTCAGTCACAGCAGTACTCGACAAACTCCCCATCAAAAGGCTTCCTATGAAGCCTGAGAGTGATATCCTCAGACTAATTTTCTTTAGTCAAACAATGAACAACAGTGGACTGTTTGAGCTAATAACCTGACACAGCTTCTGGTGAATAAAGGCAGTATGACTGAGCTACTGTCTACCACTTCTGCAGCAAACACTCTTTTCCAGAATGCAGTGCATAGAAGAAAGGCCCCAGGAGACTCACCCTGCTCTCCAGTTGATCACTGTTCAATCTCACTTCGTTTCTCTCTTTCTCCGTCTTCTCCAGCTTTCCCTTCAGATGCTGGATCTCCTCCTGGAAGAGAACATACAGTAAAAGGAAAATGATAAGAATGGGAAAGAGACAGTAGAAACAGCTGAGGTAGCCATGTTGGAATCCTATGCAACACTAAGGAGATATTCACCACTCCCAGCTGACATACGGAGTCGACTCATGGTTGTGGGTAAGCAAACACCCATTTCAAACATGCAAACCCTTACTTTAGTCATGAGAAGCAGATTTGCAGTGGGTGTGAGGTTGGGTGGCTAAACAGTCTAACATGTCCAGTACAGACAGAGACAGGGATACTCACGTCTTTTCCTCTGATCTGTTCCTCTGTGAGCTGCACCTCAATGAGGGGCCGTACAGTGGTAAACAGCTTCCACCAGGGCCAGCCCTTCACTCCTTTATTCTTCTTGATGTTCTTCTGGATGCAGCGGATGGCCAGGTCATGGATCTGCCCAGCACACAGAGAGAAAGAGTGGATGTGACTGTACTGGACTGTACTGTATGGGCTGAGAGTGGAAGCATAGTGCAGTGCAGAGCTATCTCTACTAGGCCTACAGAGTACAGAAATAGTTGTCTGTTGAGTGGATCTCTGGTCCTAACTATAGAGAAATAATATCTCATCAGATTAGRCTAAACTCTACTATGATTTACTCTAGTTCTCGCTAAACCCCACATGTACTTTTACCAGTCAAAAGTTGACACACCTACTCATTCAAGGGTTTTTCTTTATTTGTACTATTTTCTACATTGTATAATAATAGTGAAGACATCAAAACTATGAAATAACACATGGAATCATGTAGTAGCCCAAAAAGAAAGTGTTAAACTCAAATATATTTCATAGGAGATTCTTCAAAGTAGCCACCCTTTGGCTTGATGACAGCTTTGACACTCTTGGCATTCTCTCAACCAGCTTCATGAGGAATGCTTTTCCAACAGTCTTGGAGTTCCCACATATGCTGAGCACTTGTTGGCTGCTTTTCCTTCACTTTGCAGTCCAACTCATCCCAAACCATCTCAATTGGGTGGAGGCCAGCTCATCTGCCGCAGCACTCCATCACTCTCCTTCTTGGTCAAATAGACCTTACACAGCCTGGAGGTGTGTTTTGTCATTGTCCTGTTGAAAAACAAATGATAGTCCCACTAGCCCAAACCAGATGGGATGCCGTATCGCTGCAGAATGTTGTGGTAGCCATGTTGAATTCAAGTGTGCCTTGAATTCTAAATCAAATCAGACAGTGTCACCAGCAAAGCGAGAACCACACATGCGGAGATCATCCGTTCACCTGCTCTGCGTCTCACAAAGACACGGTGGCAACCAAAAATCTCTCATTTGGACTAATCAGACCAAAGAACAGATTTCCACCGGTCTAATGTCCATTGCTCGTGTTTCTTGGCCTAAGCAAGTCTCTTCTTATTATTGGTGTTCTTTAGTAGTGGCTCCTTTGCAGCATTCGACCATGAAGGCCTAATTGACGCAGTCTCCTCTGAACAGTTGATGTTGATGTGTCTGTTACTTGAACTCTGTGAAGCATTTATTTGGGCTGCAATCTGAGGTGCAACTCTAATGAACTTATCCTCTGCAGCACAGGTAACTCTGGGTCTTCCTTTCCTGTGGCGGTCCTCATGAGAGACAGTTTCATCATAGTGCTTGGTGGTTTTTGCGACTGCACATGAAGACACTTTCAAAGTTCTTGAAATTTTCCGGATTGACTGACCTTTATGTCTTAAATAAATTATGGAGTGTTTCTTTTTGCACATTTGAGCTGTTCTTGCCATAATATGGACTTGGTCTTTAACCAAATAGGGCTATCTTCTGTATACCACCCATACCTTCTCACAACACAACTGATTGGCTCAAACACATTAAGAAGGAAAGAAATTCCACAAATTAACAAGGCACACCTGTTAATTGAAATGCATTCCAGGTGACTACCTCAAAGCTGGTTGAGAGAATGCCAAGAGTGTGCAAAGCTGTCATCAAGGCAAAGGGTGGCTACTTTGAAGAATCTCAAAAAATATATATTTTGTTTTGTTTTACAATTTTTTGGTTACTACATTACTCCAAATGTGTTATTTCATAGTTTTGATGACTTCACTATTATTGTACAATGTAGAAAATAGTCAAAATAAATTAAAACCCTGGAATGAGTAGGTGTGTCCAAACTTTTGACTGGTACTGTATATTGAATAATGTGCCATTTCTGATCTTGAGAAAACCTAGACCTATTTGCCTCCATGTTAATACATACAGATTTGATGGAATCTCATATTGTTTTGCAGCATCGACTAACCAACCAGGCCTCGTCAGTCAGCCTCCTTTGTAGGGTTGCTACAACAGAGCATGTCCCAAGGCTGGAAGCTCTTTTGATTAATTAAATCAATACATCTTGGCAGCCGATAACAAGTCTTTACACAATTTCCATTTGGCTTGTGCCGGAGCATCTCTAGTAGTGGCAGATTATGGCAAAACCCAATTAGAGAAACACAATATTCTCAGCATTCCCCACCGAAGGCAGCTTTCTATGGCCAATTAGGATTTGTCATACCATGAAAGCCGAAACACAATGCTACATTCAGCAAATCTGAGACAGACACATTCAACAGGACTCATTTGTGATGTTTTGACCATAATGAATAAGGCAAACAGAAGATTAGGCCACTTGCAAGACAAGAATAAACAAAAGGCTATTCATATTGACAGGGTCTGTGTCTCCTGTACGTCAGTCTGGAGAGAGGATTTGAAATCCTGGACCAAGATTCAGACAATCTAGGGCTAGATGTTATTTGCAGGTTAATAACTTTGGTTTGTTGTTTCTCCTTGCCCGAGGTGTGGGTGTGCCTGTGCGTGAGTGTGTGTGTGTGGTGCATGCATGCGTGCGCTGTGCGTGTGAAGACTGAGCGCTACTTGACTGTGTAGGAGAAGCACCAGCCCACGCCACCTGCTTCCACTCAGCACCGTGCTCCCGGACTTAAAACAAGAGCTTAATTAAGAAGCCCATCGGCTGCTCTGTTCAATTCCCCCCGGCTCCCAAAGGTATACGTCAGGAAAGAAAACACACAGCGGAGCACGGGGCTGTGTGTGTTTCAAAAGAAAACATCCTGTTTTCCATATGCCCCCTCCACTACGAAGGAGAGGGGAGAAAGAGAGGCATACACGTTCAAAGAGAAATTGTTGCTTCTCAAACGGATGATATGTACTGTATTTGTAATGAAGTCACGCTGGGACGACTTCAAAAAGCTCTGAAAGCCATGATTATCTATCAACAGTTACAGGACACTATGGCATCAACCACCATGTTTCTAAGTATATTTGCCAGCCTGACATTTCTGTTTGAACTACAACCATATGGATTCAGACGTGTGTGACCTAAGAAGTTGTGCTCATCTCCGTTGCCGCTGCTATAGAACACATTCCTAACATCCTCAGTGTATTTCATCTAACCATGGCACATATGTTAWGAACGGATACATCATACAGTGAAAGTGGAATCATGGAAGCCTAATCAAATTTCATGAACGGGGAAGACGGAGTGAGAGCACTAGTGGGTTTTACTATACAATCATTATTATAAGACAGGCCTCTGGATAGAGACACACTTAGTTAATCTTCCTGCTGGAGAGGGAGGGAGAAGGGAGGGAGGGGTGAGAGAACTCGACACAGTAATATACCACTTCACCGCATTCCTCCAATTACACTGGTCTAGGGCTGGTGCATTTGGAATAACTACTTTTTTACCTACTGCATATATTTGCCATTCAGGTGATTTTCAGGGCAGACAGAGAAATGTACATGGCCTGGTCTATCATCATTATCACACTGACTAGAGGTTTCCAATGAAAACCTTATTGTGTTATAGGTAATCTAGATCTATGACTTTATTATGTAACAGACATTATCTAAAAAAAAGTAATAGAACGTTCAAATCGAGTCAAAAACCTGATATTTCCAGTGAACAGCAGGGTTGGCTCAATTTGAATTGAAGGCAGTCAAGTCAGGAAGTGATTTGAATTTAAAATTCTGAAAATGTAAACTTTTTATAAAAATAGCTTCTACTTTTCAGTTTGAGAAGTTATTGACAATAAATGCCCTTTTATTTTTGATTATTACATTTACATTTACATTTAAGTCATTTAGCAGACGCTCTTATCCAGAGCGACTTACAAATTGGTGCATTCACCTTATGATATCCAGTGGAACAACCACTTTACAATAGTGCATCTAACTCTTTTAAGGGGGGGGTTAGAAGGATTACTTTATCCTATCCTAGGTATTCCTATTATTTATCCTATTATCCGATTATTGAGTGATCATTTTAGTTAACAGCCTTCAATTCACATTGAGCCCAAACCTGGTGAACAATGAACAACTAAACCAAGAATTACTCAAACAAATAACTCTTTAGACTTCCATTTGTCCACTGGAATAGAAATAACTGTTGATACACTGAAATGAAACAACCCCTCTTAACCAGATGAAATCAGAGAACCTTAGTCCTCATCCATAATTGAGTACTATATCTCACCACACAAAAACCTGAACTTTAGTTCAGAGACAAAGATTTTACAAGAAAAAATCTATTTAATCTTATCTTTCTATTGAGAAAACAGAGAAGGCATTCAGAAAAAAAGTAGTCTAGCAGTCTTAATGGATTTAGTAATGCTACAGTTAGCCTTCACACAGTTCCGCAGAGCGGATTTCCTGCCCTTTCCAACCGAATAAATATCGCTCCTCCCCCTCAGTATGCCTCCGCCTCTGAACGATGCCCTTTGAACTTCATAAGAGAAAAGCATCGGGTTTCTCCCGGGTTCCTATTTCCACCACATTCCCATTACTCAAACGCTGCTTATGTGGTAGACTTTTTATTTATCACAACTCTTAAATAGATGCAGTGATAACAAAAATGGCTAAAGCAATAAACAAATTCCCCTAAACCTACTTCGGAAGATATTGCAGCGTATGTCCGTTTCTCAGAAAGCTTAAAGCCATATTAGATAGAGAATTTAATAGTCACATGTTCAGGGTTGCAAATTTAATTACAGGGTACAGTGAAATTTTTTAGCTCCGACCAACAATGCAGGACAAAGTGAAATATAACAAAAKTAGGCAACCATATCTCCCAACAGACCACAATCACATTCAACTTTTTTTCTCTGTCTCAAAATTATTTATTTATGTAAATCATGGAAAATAAATCCTGGATTTCAAACTATAAAATTGATTTTGATCATATTGGCCAGTCACAGTCATAGCCTTGACATACAAAGTACATCTCTGTCTCCTTCCCTGTGTATACCGTTAAATCCTGACTTTCTTCTCTGACAGGTACACTCCAAGAAGCAGCAGCTAACTGGATGACCGTGAAGCCGTGGTGTAGTCATGCCTACCTCCCTCTTCTTGAAGGCCTGTCTGGCCAGGTATCCACTGCAGGCTGCTTGGAATAGGGTGATGTTGCGTCTGGTCTGCTCATCCCTCTGCTCCTCCAGTTTTGCCAAGGTCCCCGCTCTGAAGAACAACTGGGGACGAAAGTACACACTTTTTAGTTAATCATCAAACAGAAGGGATACAGTCATGTTTGTTCAATTTCGCAGCGGATTCCAATCAACAATTTTGGCACATAATTGACCAAGAAAGTATCTGCCTTTTTAGCACCTACTGTACAAATAGATGACATTAACTGGAAAGCTGATAATCCATCCCTTGTAGTCTAAAGAAAAGGAGAGAAGGCAATCTATTGGATGATGAAGTCGTTATCTCCAACAGTGTTAGCATTGTGTCCCTATTGGCTAGGTCAGAGGTGAAACAGATTTAAAGGTTCATCACATGCTCCTGTCATTCACACACACAGAAAGACATAATCATGCCAGTGCTGTGTGAAGCAGTGTGAAGGCTGGTTGCAGTCATTAAGCTCCTTCAGGCGAAGGATAGATATTGATGGGAGTGGCGTCTCTATCCAAGGCCTCCATAGCCAGGCTCCAGTATTAATGACCCAACCTCCCTGGCATACATGAAAGAACCAGGAGTTGGAACTGACCGCAAAAAAATAATTAAGTAAGGTGACCAGATTTTGGAAATGAAAATTAGGGGACATTTGTTTTTAGCTGTGGGCATGGAACTATATTTAACAATCAATTTCCGCTTTAGATATAGTATCTAGCCCGATATAGAGAAGAGGGGTACATACTGTACAATGTCATGAAATTGGCTTTAAAATGAAACTGATGTTTCTCTTTTGCCCTCTTAGAAACGTTCTCCACAGAGGGTGCTGTAAAGAATGAAGTGTCAGCCTGTAACCGCCGTCTGGGTTATATTATGATCAGAATGGATACATCAAGTATGACTCCATCTCGTTAGCCATGTGACTTCCTGTTGTGACAGTGTTTACCACAGTGAGAGTTGCGTGGGCCAGTGTCATGAGAAGATTTGGTGCTGCTGTTATTTGGCATTCTGCTGGGACCACTGCTGTTGCTAGGACGCCGTTGGAATGCTTTGTGAAGCACCATCTTGGTGTTAATCTACTCCGGYGTTTGAAGTTTATCTGGGCTCCGAAGGCAACTGCAGCGGTCTACAAAAGAATTACCATCTCTCCAATGTTGTAATATGGTCCATTAAAATTACCAGCATCTGGGAGCATAGGAGCCATTGTTTCTCCCACTGTTGTTTCTCCTGACTTTCTTGTTGGCTTTGGGCCACTTTCCCGAGCTGATGCGATTAAACAAGTCCATCAACTGCCAGAAACTACTCCATAATGAAATGAATACAAAGGAGACATGATTGTGCGTCTCCCAGTGAGGCTGGAAGGCAGGCATGGCTCTCACATCCATCCTCCACAGTAAAGAGACTTCCAGGGCAGCCAACACTTGCCAGACAGTTCACCCAGTGACAAACACATTCCTCAAGGAGAAACACCTGGAAGGAGGAATCTATAGCTCCAAATGAAGGGAATCTACTGTATGCAACACCAGTTTGAGTTTAACCCCTAGCACACAATATAATAATATGAAGAGGTAGTTTTACAAGTGACTCATTCAAGGTGTGAGGTTTTACTGTGGTAGTAGTGGTACTCACCCTGCTCAGTCCCATGTGATAGCTGTTCTTCTCCAGGTCCAGGGACTCCAGCAGCTCCTCCACAGCCTGGAAACACACACAGATCAGTCGCTGCCCTTCTACCCCCGGATTATCCCTCTACAGCAGTCCCGCGGAGTTGACGACTAACACAGAGGAGCCAAACAACCACTTCTCTTATCAGACAGATTGACAGAATCCTGAACTATATTCCTTTCACATTCTCCCCTCACACCTCTTCCCCCAATCCCCACCCTCTCCTCTCTAGAGAGTAGAGGGTGTGCAGGGAGAGCAGCAAATGAAAACTGACCAGACAGGTCGTCCTTCAGAATCCACCTACTCCAGGCTCATTCCTCCAGGCCCCGTGGGGGTCTTGGCCCCATAGCAGTCTTCTAGATTACACTGTAAGAGGGGCTGCAGCCCAGAGCACTGGGGGTCTTTTGTCTGATGGCATTTCCACAGAAACCCAGAGAAGCTGACGCAAGGGAAATCTGCTTTTCTTCGCTCACGCTCTCCCATATGTTTTATTCCCCACCGTTTCACTTCAGCCGGGCTCCTCTTGCAGGGGGCCGATACACAATTGACTCTCATTGATAGATATCCTCAGAGAAAAACACTCATTAGCAATTCTCCCTTCACAGGTTGGATAACACTGAAACACTTTAAAAAGGCCCAGTACAGTCAATGGACCAGTACAGTGATGTTCCTGTGTTTAATATACATTTACACACTATGAGTGTAATAATACTGAAAATGAAAAAGCCCTTTTAGTGTAAGAGCTGTTTGAACAAACCACCTGAAATTTCAACCTGTTTTACTAGGATAAGAAGGGTTCCAAACCTCTCTGCCAATAACAGCTAGCTTTCCCCTCTCCACTCAGACCAATCCCAGACTGTCCTAGCAAAATTCTTTGAGAAATTGCTCTTTGCTAAGAAGACATTTTTGTAAATGTTTAACCATTTTAATTGTTATCCAGAAATGATTTGATATTGAGATAAAAAATAGCTACATTGGACCTTTAACCATTAGACCCTCTCGCCAGTCACATCTCACATAAACAAATGCATTTTCCGACAAGATAGAACTGCCAAAGGGTGCGAAGTTGCAATCTACTGCAGAGATAGTATGACAGAACTATGCAGGCTATCCAGGTCTGTGACCAAACAATTCGAGCTTCTACTTTTAAAGATCCACCTTTKCAGAAACAAGTCTCTCACAATTGCCACTTGTTATAGACCCCTTTCAGCCCCCAGCTGTGCCCTGGACACCATATGTGAATTGATTACCCCTCATCTATTTTCAGAGTTCGTATTGTTAGGTGACCTAAACTGGGACATGCTTAACACCCCGGCCATCCTACAATCTAAGCTAGATGCCCTCAATCTCACCCAAACGATCAAGGAACCTACCAGGTACAACCCTAAATCCGTAACCATGGGCACCCTCTTAGATATCATCCTGACCAACTTGCCCTCTAAATACGCCTCTGCTGTCTTCAACCAGGATCTCAGCGACCATTGCCTCATTGCGTGCTTGCGTAATGGGTCCGCGGTCAAACGACCACCCCTCATCACTGTCAAACGCTCCCTAAAACACTTCAGCGGGCAGGCCTTTCTAATCAATCTGGCCCGGGTATCCTGGAAGGATATTGACCTCATCCCATCAGTAGAGGATGCCTGGTTGCTATTTAAAAGTGCTTTCCTCACCATCTTAAATAAGCATGCCCCATTCCAAAAATGGAGAACGAAGAACAGATATAGCCCTTGGTTCACTCCAGACTTGACTGCGCTTGACCAGCACAAAAACATCCTGTGGCGTTCTGCATMAGCATCGAATAGCCCCCGCGATAAGCAACTTTTCAGGGAAGTCAGGAACCAATATACTCAGTCAGTTAGGAAAGCAAAGGCTAGCTTTTTCAAACAGAAATTTGCATCCTGTAGCACTAATTACAAAAGGTTTGGGGACACTGTAAAGTCCATGGAGAAAAAGAGCACCTTCTCCCAGCTGCCCACTGCACTGAGGCTAGGAAACAGTCACCACCGATGAACCCACGAGAATTGAGAATTTCAATAAGCATTTTTCTATGGCTGGCCATGCTTTCCACTTGGCTACCCCTACCAACATCTCAGCACCCCCTACAGCAACTTGCCCCTGCTTCTCCTTCACCCAAATCCAGACAGCTGATGTTCTGAAAGAGCTGCAAAATCTGGATCCCTACAAATCAGCTGGCCTAGAAAATCTGGACCCTCTCTTTCTAAATTCATCAGCTGAAATTGTTGAAACCCCTATTACTAGCATGTCCAACCTCTCTTTCGTATCGTCTGAGATCCCCAAAGATTGGAAAGCTGRCGCGTTCATCTCCCTCTTCAAAGGGGGAGACACTCTAGACCCAAAGTGTTACAGACCTATATCCATCCTGCCCTGCCTTTCTAAAATCTTCAAAAGCCAAGTTTACAAACAGATCACCGACCATTTCGAATCCCACCGTACCTTCTCCARTATGCTATCTGGTTCCGAGCTGCTCATGGGTGCACCTCAACCATGCACAAGGTCCGAAACGATATCATAACCSCCATCAATAAAAGACAGTACTGTGCAGCCGTCTTCATCAACCTGGCCAAGGCTTTCGACTGTCAATCATTCTTATCGGCAGACTCCGTAGCCTTGGCTTCTCAAATGACTGCCTCGTCTGGTTCACCAACTACTTCTCCGACAGAGTTCAGTGTGTCAAATCGGAGGGCCTGTTGTCCAGACCTCTGGCAGTCTCTATGGGGGTGCCAGTGTTCAATTTTCGGGCCGACTCTTTTCTCTGTATATATCAATAATGTCGCTCTTGCTGCTGGGGATTCCCTGATCCACCTCTACGCAGACGACACCATTCTGTATACATCTGGCCCTTCTTTGGACACTGTGCTAACAAACCTCTAAACGAGCTTCAATGCCACACTCCTTCCGTGGCCTCCAACTGCTTTTAAAATGCTAGTAAAACTAAGAGCATGCTCTTCGACCAATTGCTGCCCGCAACCTCCCGCCCAACTAGCATCACTACTCTGGACGGTTCTGACTTAGAATAATGTGGACAACTACAAATAACTAGGTATCTGGTTAGACAGACTCACATTAAGCATCTCCAATCCAAAATTAAATCTAGAATCAGCATCCTATTTCGCAACAAAGCCTCCTTCACTCATGCCGCCAAACATACCCTCGGAAAACTGACGATTCTACCGATCCTTGACTTCGGCGACGTCATTTACAAAATAGCCTCCAACACTACTCAGTAAACTGGATGTAGTCTATCACAGTGCCATCCGTTWTGTCATCAAAGCCCCATATACTACCCACCACTGCGACCTGTATGCTCTTGTTGGCTGGCCCTCACCACATATTTGTCGCCAAACCCACTAGATCCAGGTCATCTATAAGTCTTTGCTAGGTAAAGCCCTTATCTCAGCTCACTGATCACCATAGCAACACCTACTCGTWGTACACGCTCCAGCAGGTATATTTCACTGGTCATCCCCAAAGCCAACACTTCCTTTGCACGCCTTTCCTTCCAGTTCTCTGTTGCCAATGACTGGAACGAATTGCAAAAATCACTGAAGCTGGAGTCTTATATCTCCCTCTCTCTTTAAGCATCAGCTGTCAGAGCAGCTTACCAATCACTGTACACAGCACATCTGTAAATAGTACACCCAAAGTACCTCATCCCCATATTGTTACTTATCCTCTTGCTCGTTTGCACGCCAGTATCTCTACTTGCACATCATCATCTGCACATCTATCACTCCAGTGTTAATGTTAAATTGTAATTATTTCGCCTCTATTTATTGCCTTACCTCCCTACTCTTCTACATTTGCACACACTGTACATACATTTTTCTATTGTGTTATTGACTGTGTGTTTGTTTATGTGTAACTCTGTGTTGTTGTTTTTGTCGCACTGCTTTGCTTTATCTTGGCCAGGTCGCAGTTGTAAATGAGAACTTGTTCTCAACTGGCCTACCTGGTTAAATAAAGGTGAAATAAAATAGAAAGTGGGGAGCTCCCTTCCTAAGCATATCATTAGGGCAAAACCACCCGCCAGACAGCCTCCAGGGTAGAAAATGTCTTTCACCAAGTTGATAAGTGCAATACCAAGTTTTGGGTATTTTGTTCAGCCCTAAACTCCAGTGCAATTTGCTTCCTGTCTCTGCTCGTCATTGATTAAACTTGGTAGGGAGTGGGATGCAGCTGGGGATAAGTTGATTAGGTCATCACAATGGCCCTGATTAATAGAGGTTTATTCCTCTGTCAGTGGGCTACTGACAGCCAAGGAGGAGATGGTCTATTCAGCTCAAATCAAATGTTACTTGTCACGTGCACCAAACACAACAGGGATAGACCTTACAGTGAAATGCTTACTTACAAGCCCTTAACCAACAGTGCAGTTTTTAGAAAAAMACCTAAAAAAATTATAAAAGTAACAAATAATTAAAGAGCAGGAGTAAAATAACAATAGCGAGGCTATATACAGGGGGTAAAGGTACAGAGTCAATGTGCGGGGGCACCGGTTAGTCGAGGTAATATATACATATGGGTAGAGTTATTAAAGTGAGTTATGCCTAGATAATAACAGCTCATTAATATAACAATGCAGACCTCCGTTGTTGGCCTGAATCATATTATTTACTCCAAACACACACACAGAAAAATAGACTCACCTTCTTCTCATCCTTCACTATGTAGTTGCGGCCAAGTTTCTTGGTCAGGTGTGGTGCCAGCACATCGAAGCGGCGGCAGAATTCGGAGAAGACCATGTGATCAGGGTATCCTGTATAGACAATGACATCGGGGTAAGGTTATGAAGCTAAAAAATGTTGTACATTAATATTTATTTTAAACACTGCTCTTTGTGAAGATCATTTGGTTTGAGAGACCCTTCCAGACCTTCCTAGTCTAATATCCACAGCCTCTTACCTTGTCTGTAGATTCTGAGAGCGTCCAGCAGCTTGGAGCCGCGAAGCTGAGACCGGAGCAGGGCCACATCCAGCTGCATCAGGCCAGAGTCTCCACTCTCCCCCTGGGCCTCCAATTCCCCTCTGCCTGCCCGCAGGGCATCAGGATTGGGCAGCAGGCAGTGGATAAAGTGAACCCTGGACCTCCGCACAGTGTCCAGCAGAGCGTCCTACAGGAGATAGGGGAGTTAGCTGGGACTGAAATAGTAACAGTGAGTGCAATGAGAGAGGGCAAGGCCTCAACATGCATCGAGAGAGTAGCCGGCCTAATCAGAGACCAAACCTTTAAATCATAAGCAAAGGCTCTATACACTGGCTCTCACTAATGGATATAATAGCAAATTTCATACATTAAGCAATCTTAATAATCCACCTGGGTTTTAATAAATGGTATAGTTAAGGAAAGTACTCTCAGGAGCAGGAAATCTAATGCCTAGGCCCTACACGAGGGCGGCTCCTAGCGCCTACCCTTTCAAGCTGTAATAGTATGGTAAAAACACAGGAAGATGGATGATCCCCCAAGCACTATGCGGACACCTCTTCCCGGGGTAGGGGATATATTAGGCAGTGCTAATTAAATGACTCCTATTACTGAATCAGCCCGTGTGTTGGATTCAAATGAGAGGCCCTGTGGCCCAACAACTTAGCTGGATATGCCCAGACTGTTACAGGAACAGAAGTGTAAATATGACTTTTTGGAAAGCCCTCTCGCTTTCCTTCTCTCCAACAGACCTGCCCTCTGCAGACAGCTTGCAGCCTCTCACCACTTGTAGTTTGATCTGGATGCAGAGGGACTTCTTCTTGACGGCCGCCACTCCAGTGGTGAAAGTCTTCCTCATGCTGGTGGCGCGCCGCAAGGCCAGCTGGGAAACACCCTCCAGGCCCGCGATGGAGCCTGACAGGGTGGTGGCCCCGCTTCCTCGGCTCATAAACAGACCACTAATGTTCTCCCTGGAAAGGAGAGAGACAATCAGATCAGGTCAGACATGTCTGTTGCAAGCATTGCCAATCAAGCCAAAACATTATGTGTGTCTTACTTGTGGGAGTCCTGCAGGAGACTCCCTGCGTTGGTAGAGGCAGGGTTCTGTTTGGCATGGCTCAGCCAACCACGGGCATCATACTCCACCCAGTCTGTCCCATGACTGTGACCCAACAGAAAGTGATGCAGCTTCCCACTCTTCAGCAGCAAGGTGTGACCTGACAGGTAGAGGGGGAAAAGGAGTTGATAACAGTTATGCATTTCAATGAATGTTTGGATGCGTAGATGGATGTTTATGTGTGCATAGTGTGGCAATGAACATAAAGTGCATTTGGAAAGTATTCAGACCTCTTGACTTTTCCCACATTTTGCTACATTACAGCCTTATTCTAAAATATGTTTTTTTTTWATCCTCAATAATACTCCATAATGACAAAGTGAAAATTGGTTTTTAGAAATGTTTGCGAACAAAAAACAGAAATACCTTATTTACAAGTATTCAGAACCTTTGCTATGAGACTCAAAATTGAGCTCAGGTGCATCCTGATTCCATTGATCATCCTTGTAATGTTTCTACAACTTGATTGGAGTCCACCTGTGGTGAATTCATATGATTGAATATGATTTGGAAAGGACAACACCTGTCTATATAAGGTCCCACAGTTGACAGTGCAAGCAAGTCATGAGGTCYAAGGAATTGTCCGTAGAGCTCTGAGACAGGATTGTATCGAGGCACAGATCTGGGGAAGGGTACGAAAACATTTCTGCAGCATTGAAGGTCCCCAACAACACAGTGGCCTCCACCAATCTTAAATGGAAGAAGTTTGGAACCACCAAGAATCTTACTAGAGCTGTCGGCCAAACTGAGCAATCGGGGGAGAAGGGCTTTGGTCAGGGAGGTGTGCCTCTGCAGAGATGGGATAACCATCTTTGCAGCACTCCACCAAATCAGGCCTTTACAGTAGAGTGGCCAGATGGAAGCCACTCCTCAGTAAAATGCACAACAGCCCGCTTGGGATTTGCCAAAAAGCACCTAAAGGAGTCACAGACCATGAGAAACAAGATTCTCTGGTTTGATGAAACCAAGATTGAACTCTTTGGCCTGAATGCCAAGCGTCACGTCTGGAGGAAACCTGGCACCATCCCTACGGTGAAGCATGGTGGTGGCAGCATCATGCTGTTGGGATGTTTTTTAGAGGCAGGGACTGGGAGACTAGTCAGTATCGAGGGAAAGATGAACGGAGCAAAGTAGAGAGAGATCCTTGATGAAAACCTGCTCCAGAGCGCTCAGGACCTCAGACTGAGGCAAAGGTTCACCTTCCAACAGGATAACGACCCTAAGCAKACAGCCAAGACAATGCACGAGTGGCTTCGGGACAAGTCTCAAAGTCCTTGAGTGCCCAGCCAGAGCCCGGACTTGAACCTGATTGTCTCTGGAGACCTGAAAATAGCTGTGCAGCGATACTCCCCATCCAACCTGACAGAACTTGAGAGGATCTGCAGAGAAGAATGGGAGAAACTCCCCAAATACAGGTGTGCCAAGCTTGTAGCATCATACCCAAACCTGTTTTTACTTTGTCATTATGGGGTATTGTGTTTAGATTGATGAGGGGGGAAAAACAATTTAATCAATTTTAGAATAAGGCTGTAACATAACATTTGGAAAAAGTCAAGGGGTCTGAATACTTTCCGAATGTATATGAAGATAAAAACCTACAAATAAATCAATCATATCACCAGACAATATATTTCCTATAAAGCACTTCATTTTTTATATAATTTTTTTTAAACAGTATTTTACCTCAACATAGTGTGAAATACACATATAAACAATAGTCTAAATGTAGGATCATTTTGCTGATAGGCAATGAGGACTCGGGATCTTTCCCCCATGGCCCTTTCCTCCACGTGTTTCCATGGCAATTCCATTGTTTTGATATAGTGAAGCTAAAACTTAATTTCTCTCTATACTCTAGTATTTTGGATAATATGTTTCATATGAGGCGACAGTATATAATGTCACCTTTTATTTGAGGGTATTTTCATACATATCCGTTTTATCGTTTCGAAATGAAAGCACTTTATGGATCTAGTCATTTGAAGAGGTCATAAGTATTTGGACAAATGCACTTATGAGTATTGAAGTAGTCAAAAGTTCAGTTTTGGTCCCATATTCCTAGCACACAATGACTACATCAGGCTTGTGACTCTAAAAACTTGTTAGATGCATTTGCAGTTTGTTTTGGTTGCGTTTCCGATTATGTTGTGGTTGCCAATAGAAATGAATGGTAAACAATGTAGTGTCATTTTGAAGTCACTTTATTATAAATAATATAATATGTTTCTGAACACTTCAACATTCAGGTGGATGCTACCATGATTAATGGTAATCATGAATGAAGCATTAATAATGAGTGATTAATATCATCCCCCCCAAAAAATGCTAACCTCCTCTGTTATTGGTAATGGAGGTTAGCATCCCTTGGGGGTATGATCTTTGTGCAACCTAACTTTCTCGTGTGTGTGTGTGCGTGAGTGAGAGAGCGATAACAGATGTGACTGTTGTTGAGCTGTGCCTGAGTGATGAGTAACAGATTTGACTGTGTGTGTGTTCACCTTTGCTCTCTCCCTCAGCAGGGCCATAGTAACTGAAGAGGCGTCCCAGTAGAGTATCCTCTGAACCCCCAGGCTGCAGAGCCTCCTCTTCCATCAGCCACAACAGGCCCCGAGCCTCATCAGTCCTCAGCGTCCGCACCTGGCACACACACATGCATACACTGGTCAGACATGCCTCTACCCAGTCCTTCGGATGGTTGTACAGTGCTTTCATAAAGTATCCATAACCCTTGACGTATTACACATTTTGTTGTGTTACAAATCATCATATACCGTTTATTTTTTAATCCCAAAAAACTCTAGTCCTTGCCGATGACAAGCATACCCATAACATGATGCAGCCACCACCATGCTTGAAAATATGAAGAGGGGTACTCTGATGTGATGTGTTGGATTTTCCCCAAACATAACGCTTTGTATTCAGAACCTAAAGTACCTTCTTTGCCACATTTTTTGCAGTTTTACTTTTGTGCTTTATTGCAAACAGGATGCATGTTTTAGTACATTTGTATTCTGTACAGGCTTCCTTCTTTTCACTCTGTCATTTAGATTAGTATTGTGGAGTAACTACAATGTTGTTGATCCATCCTCAGTTCTCTCCTATCACAGCCATACAAATCTGTAACTACTACTTTAAAGTCACCATTGGCCTCATGGTGATATCCCTGAGTGGTTTCCTTCCTCTCCAGGCAAGTTAGGAAGAACACTTGTATCTTTGTAGTGACTGGGTGTATTGATACACAATCCAAAGTGTAATTAATAACTTTACCATGCTCAAAAGGTATATTCATTGTCTGCTTTTTWWTTTTATTTTTTTATCCATCTACCAATAGGTGCCCTTCTTTGAGGCATTGGAAAACCTCCCTGGTCTTTGTGATTGAATCTGTGTTTGAAATTCACTGCTCGACTGAGGGCCCTTGCATATCATGTCATTATTCAAAAATCATGTTAAACACTATTATTGCACAGTGTGAGTCCATGCAACTTAAATCCTATTTTTACTCCTGAATTTATTTAGGCTTGCCATAACAAAGGGGTTGAATACTTATTGACTCAAGCCATTTCAGCATTTCTTAAAACATAATTCCACTTTGACATTAGGCTGTAACAACAAGGGGACAAAAGTCAAGGGGTGTGAATACTTTCTGAAGGCACTGTATATCAGTAGAAACACCAGTCTCACCAAAATACACAGAAACAAGACTTACTGGGCCCTTAGCTTGCTTTTCAACCGATTCATACTGGCTCACTTCAGCAAAGACTCTCAGCCAGCTCAGTCATACTCACACTCCAAGGCCTGAGGTGAAGCCAGCTCTCATAATATAACCCTCTACTTTGTAGGAATCATTCTATAAGCCTTTGGCAATGTTGGCAAATGTTTTTGTTACAAGGCTTTTCACCTGTAATAGCACAGCACCTTTCTCAACTCTCTCCGGGCTATATTTCCACAACAAACAATAAAAACGMTGTGATTGAAGCAACTGATCATATTTACCACCAAAATATTTCACTGACAACAGTGAAACACTGGCCAAAATCTTGCCTACTACTAAAACTACATACTGTGTACTAATCATGCTACATACTATTTCGAACACACTGTTTAGTTATGCAATAAGCAACAAATATCAACATACTAGGCTGAGAATGCGTCATCTAATGAGCAATGGAGTTCATTCCAACCATTTGTTCATTTTGGTACAGCGCGTCACCTTATGTAATTATCATCTGTTGTCAAACACACGCTTCTCTTCCTCAAGAGCCTGCATCAAATTCTACTAGACGAAAATACGAAATTAGTATGACATCCTGCCATTTAAAGCATGCTCAAATTTCACATTCTATAAAATGTTTGATTTTGGCATACCCAAAATGCCTACTATTTAGAATGCAGTATTGGTATTCAGAAACGTCCACTGCTTTCAGATTAAGGCTTTTATTGAATAACAACCAGAAAAATACAGTCGTTTTTCATAAAGCAATTGCAGTAGTTTGTTTTGTGAGGTCCAGACGGCAGAGAGAGACAGGCCATTAGACATGGCTCTCATTATGTCTAGTATCAGAGAAAGAGCTCAGAGAGCACTGGAGCATTCAGGAAGCCTGCACTCTACACAGGCCACTTCAGCAATTATCACTAGAATGCCAGCCACAATTTAGCTTTTTGGTATAACAGAACTCTAAACCGTTTCTCTCTTGAAATGGCTCTCTGTAAATGAAAGAATATACTGTGTATTTGGAAAGTATACAGCCTTATTCTAAAACTGATTAAATACTTTTTCCTCATCAATCTACACACAATACCGCATAATGACAAATAGGTTTTTAGAAAGTTTGCAAATGTATTAAAAATAAATAACAATAACAGTATTCAGACCCTTTGCTCTGAGACTTGAAATTGAGCTCAGGTGAATCCTGTTTCCATTGATCATCCTTGTGAGGTTTATAAAACTTGATTGAAGTCCACCTGTGGTAAATTCAATTGATCGGACATGATTTGGAAATGCACATATCAGAGCAAAAACCAAGCCATGAGGTCGAAGGAATTGTCCCGAGAGCTCTGACAAGAATGTGTCGAGGCACAGATCTGGGGAAGGGTACCAAAAAAGGTCTACTGCATTGAATGTCCCCAAGAACACGGTGGCCTCCATCATTCTTAAATGGATGAAGTTTGAACGCCTAAGACTCTTCCTAGAGCTATTTTCCCAGCCAAACTGAGCAATTGGGGGGAGAAGGGCCTTGGTCAGGGAGGTGACCAAAAACCCGATGGTAACTCTGACAGAGCTCCAGAGTTCCTCTGTGGAGATGGGAGAACCTTCCAGAAGGACAAGCATCTCTGCAGCACTCCATCACATCAGGCCTTTATGGTAGAGTGGACAGACAGAAGCCACTTTTCAGTAAATGGCACATGACAGCATGCTTGGAATTGCCAAAAAGCACCTAAAGGACTCTGACCATGAGAAACATATACATATGTATACCCACTTGGCAGACTGAACAAAATGCTTCTCAGTGTTTTTACACTATTTTCCCCTCTGATTTCTTTCAGCAGTGGTGGGAAAGTTAGCGTGTGGGGGGGGGGGGGGGGAAGTGTGCGTGGTCAATGGCACTGTTTTAAAGCCAATTCCCAGCAATTCTACAAAATTTGCCATGGCTTTTTCTGTATTCTTATGCTGACTTACTCAAAAATAACAAAATCCCCAAAAAATGGGGGCCCCATGCCATGACATTTTGGGAATTTTAGATTCTCCGACTGTCTAGTTTTTATTTTGGTGGTTGTTAATTCTCAAAGATGATCTTATAAATACATAGCTCCATTATCTTTTCTATATACCTGATCTTAGTCATTTAAGTTGACACTGAAAACAGTTTACCAACATTTTTGGGGGGAGTGGTGGCAAAGATTTAGCAGCGACGGCCCGCCGCTGCTAAATTAATATAGGGGAAACTCTGACACTTAACATTAGGGCTATGATAACTAGTATTGTTGAATTCTTTGAACCTTTATATATAAAAATAATCCCTCGGTCAGATTGGACATGCACACGCTCGCACGCACACAGCCACACACACCCACACATACATACATAAAAAAAGCTTCTTCCTGGACCACTAAAAGCCTTCAGTGAACCCATGGGTACTGACTTTTTAATGTCAGGGGCCAACATTTGAAGAGTGTCAGTGTAAATTCAACTGTCAGCTTTCATCCTTGTGTCTCGACATCAACAGAGTGCTCTCTAATGGCGTGGGCGGTGCCATTCTTTTGCTTTTGTCCGCCTTTAAAAAGGCTTTGGCCTTTTGCAGCCATCTGCTGTACAGTGGTTCACTGCTTTTGAAGACTGCTCCAGCAGGGCCAGGACCCCTTAAAAAGCAGAGTACTCAACGCAACCAACCAGGAATTATTATAACGCTAGCTCTGACACTGTCAACACCGTATCATTTCTGTTTCCATGGCACACACTGGAGGAGAAGCAACAAAAAATATTGTTTTCTTCCACCAGAGTAAGTTTAGTTTTTGTTTGCTGAATGAAATATCTTCCTTTTCCTTCAGCTTTCTTCCTGTTGGTTCCTCTACGCAGGCATTAATATATCATGCTCACTCTAAGAAAAATAAACTATACATTACACWGAAAATTCTAAAATCTGCAAAAATGTATCCAATAACTCTAGACTGACTCACTGTGAATCTCAAAGAACTCACGAATGTAATTATAATATGCATATAGGTGCACCGTGAACTGTGTGGCAGTCAGAGAGGCAGGGTGCCATGATTACAGAGATCTGGCAGTTGAAAGTGCCAAAAGATTCATACGGGAGTTCATGTGAAATAACGTGTTACTGGACTGTGCCAATATCAAACAGAAATCCCATAGAAAGGTGATGAGAGAACTGCTGTACAGCATGAAGCTGCCATGGTCATAGAAAGCAGGACCATCTAAATTCTCAACCAGGTAAACTCGTGTGAATATAGCAATTTTTTTGTACCTTTATTTAACTAGGCAAATCCGTTAAGAACAAATTCTTATTTTACAATGACGACCGACCCCGTCCAAACCCTCCTGTAACCTGGGAGACGCTGGGCCAGTTGTGCGCTGCCCTAAGGGACTCCCGATCACGGCCGGTTGTGATACAGCCCAGGATCGAACCAGGGTCTGTAGTGACACCTCTAGGACTGAGATGCAGTGCCTTAGACCGCTGCGTCACTAAGGAGTGTACTTACCAGGGCTTGACTTGGCGCTTGGTCTACTGCAGCTACAGACAGAGATGTGCTGGGCTCCATGTCATCTAATGCGAGCTCTATGTTTTCCTACGGGGGGACAGAGGGGATGACTAGGAACCAATGACAGTAACATAGCTCTGAAGGGCGCCAAGTTTTTAGTTGTCTACTTTAGGAATTAGTTCATTATGTTACTCATTATCAGCTACAGTATATACACATAACAATAGTAATACAATTGTTATAAACTGCTCACAAACTGTTGATAAATGGCAACAGACTATGAATGTAAAACCATTGTGTTTTGTACAATGGGAGTGATTAGACATCAGTTAGGACAGAGTTGTCAGGGATAATTCAGCCCTATTATGACAGGTGTATAGACTAGCATTAGAGAGTAGATCTGCTGTGTGAAGAGAAGAGGCAGTTAAAGACAGGTGTTATTCTTCATCTGCCAGCGAGGCCCAGTACATTTACATTACATTTACATTTACAGTAAGCAGCTCCACTGCCTTGCAGCTCAACCCAGTTCATACAGCCAGTGATGAGTGAACTCGCTTTGGGCACAGCAGGGGAGGAGAAATGGCAATCATATGGGCCATTATATGTGTTCACTGTGTGACTGACAGTGTTGATGAGAGGGTAGGAAACCATGAGATCTATGAAGTTCTAATTTGCCATGGCTTACAGGAAGTAATTGTGTTATCTTATGTCCTGTATGTGAGAATGTGCATTTGAATCCTTAAAAGTGTGTGTGTGTTTACATATAAGTTAGTGTGTGTGTGTACTGTTCATATTAAGCTACCTCTTTGTATCTCTCTAGCTCCTGTACAAAGGTGCGCTGATAGAACAGTGTCTGCAGGCGCTCCTGGGTGTAGTTGTGGCAGAGCTCTTCAAAGGTGGCTCCGCGCTCCCGCTTGGCCAGGCGAGGGTTCTGGAAGCCCGGGGTGTCCACGATGAGCAGGGAGCACAGAGAGTGCTGGCTGGACTTCAGAGCACTGGCACACACACACACACACAGTCAGACCAAAAAAACAGAACCAGCTGTAGTGGTGCATGCTTGCGTCATCTCCCTCCATCTCTGGTAAAGTGGTGACTAACCGGTTGATGAGGGAGACAAGGAGGGTGAAGAGCTCTGAGTACAGCCCAGATGCCATGGCTTCTAAACACTCCATGGCTGTTGCCTTGGAACCTGGTGGGAGAATAGGTGAAAAGAGACAAATTCATAACAACGTCCCCATCATCAGATCAGACAGCATAAAGTGCCTTCTGAAAGTATTCAGACCCCTTGATTTTTTCCCCACATTTTGTTACGTTACAGCCTTATTCTAAAAAGGGATTTATTTTTTTATTTTTTTAAATCAGCAATCTACACACAAATACCCCATAATGACAAAGTGAAAACAGGTTTTTAGAAATTCTTACAAATTTATTACAAATATACATCTGAATTACCTTATTTACATAAGTATTCAGACRATTTGCTATGAGACTCAAAATTGAGCTCCGGTGCATCCTGTTTCCACTGATCATCCTTGAGATGCTTCTACAACTTGGAGTACATGTGTGGTAAATTTAATTGACTGGACATGATTTGGAAAGGCACACATCTGTCTATATAAGTTCCCACAGTTGACTGTGTGTCAGTGCAAAAACCAAGCAATGTGGTCGAAGGAATTGTCCGTAGAGCTCCGAGAGAGGATTGTGTTGAGGCACAGATCTGGGGAAGGGAACCACCAAGACTCTTCCTACAGCTGGCCGCCAGGCCAAACTGAGCAATCAGGAGAGAAGGACCTTGGTCTGGGAGGTGACCAAGAACCTGATGGTCACTCTGACAGAGCTCCAGAGTTCCTTCCAGAAGGACAACCGTCTCTGCAGCACTCCACCAATCAGGCCTTTATGGTAGAGTGGCCCAGAAGGCCCATAAAGACTCTCAAACCATGAGAAACAAGATTCTCTGGTCTGATGAAATCAAGATTGAAATCTTTGGCCGGAATGCCAAGCGTCACGCCTGGAGGAAACCTGGCTCCATCCCTACAGTGAAGCATGGTGGTGGCAACATCATGCTTTGGGGATGTTTTTCAGAGGCAGTGACTGGGAGACTAGTCAGAATCCAGGGAAAGATGAATGTACCAAAGTACAGAGAAATTAAAACCTGCTCTGGACCTCAGACTGGGGTGAAGGTTCACTATCCAACAGGACAACAACCCTAAGCACACAGCCAAGACAATGCAGGAGTGGTTTCCGGACAAGTCTCTGAATGTCCTTGAGTGACCCAGCCAGAGCCCGGACTTGAACCCGATTGAACATCTCCGGAAAGACCTGAAAATAGCTGTGCAGAGACGCTCACCTTCCAACCTGACAGAGCCTGAGAGGATCTGCAGAGAAGAATGGGAGAAACTCCCCAAATACAGGTGTGCCATGGCTGTAATCGCTGCCAAAGGTGCTTCAACAAAGTACTGAGTAAAGTGTCTGAATACTTATGTAAATGTAATATTAAAGTTTTTATTTTATTTTATAAATTTGCAAATAAAATCTAAAAACCTGTTTTTGCTTTGACATTATGATGGGGGAAAAAATATTGAATCATTTTTAGAATACGGCTGTAACGTAACAAAATGTGGAAGATGTAAAGGGATCTGAATACTTTCCGAAAGCACTGTACATAGCAGAGGCATGGAATGCTCGGCTCACTCCAGTGAGTGTGACATTTGAAATGGGATAACTGCAGGAAACCAACTAAACCTAGTACTATTGCCCCTGAATCTGAGGTGGTAACAGAGGAAGACAGGTAAATCCCAACCATGTCTGATGGGTGGCAACATTATTGTATCCTACTGGTTCCATATTCTACTCACAAATCAGAGTAAACTAGGAAGGTTTAGACTGACTTGTCAGCAGTGCTCAGATCAAACCACACACAACATCCACATGTACGCCTCATGGCAGTGTGCGTCTGGTAAACCTTTGCGTAGATGAGAAAGCTATCCCATGTCAGTAAGGTTTACCAGGTGCCCAGTGCCATGAGGCATTGATGTTGTGTGTTTTGATCTGAGAACTTCTGGCATGTCTGAGTCTAGCCACAAAGCAGTATAATCTAGGAAGGTTCAGAGTACAGGGCCGGAATGATACCATCTACCATATCCAGGAATAGCTACTGAGCTAAAGGTGGCTGGAGGGAGAAATCTCTGCGTTTGGGAATGGGGGACAGAGACAAGGTCAAATAAAGGCTTAGTGTCCAGTTCTCCTGTGATACGGTTCTGACTGCATATATGTCCTTCACAGTATGTGTGTCAACCCCTGATAAAACTCTGAGGTACTGTAGATGTGAGAAAAAAAAAGATCTATGGAATGAAATTCTTATTTCAAGGGCAATGCATAAGGAAGACTTCCTAAAATCATCCTGATATTTGTTGTATACCTACCCATCAATAACCACTATGGGACTGCGGTAGTCATTACTTGGATAAGCTTTAACATTCAGAGAAGCGTGTCGTGTCCCCTAGGTGATGAGCCGAGGTGCTGTGTGTGTGTGTAGTCCCAGGTGTACCTGAGAAGTCTCCTGCTGCATCGTCCGTCCCCTGGCGTATAGAGCTGGCTCTGGGCAGGGTGCCCTTGGCCTGGTGCTTGAAGACGGAGGAGGAGAGCTCTTCTAGAGTGCAGCCCAGCAGGTAGGCGGCCTTCTGCGCCCATTCATGACGTGCAAACTGTTTCCTACCGGCTGAGACAAACAGAAATACAACCATTGTCACCTCTGCCAACAACCATGGGGACAGTATGTCTATCCACAACAGGAGAATGCAGTTATTGACAGAGGCGGTGTGTGTGGGTCAAGTCGACCCTGCCCAGGAGAACACAGCTGTGATAGTAGAAGAGCTAATAACAACGTCTTCAGGATAGTGAAATGTAGCCTATACAAACCACATTCAAGGTACTGTGCATCTAAATGGTTTAAATTCTAAATTCTCCTCTACAGTCCCATTTGCTTAAAGCTCTTACATTTCTTTCAATGTTATTTTTCTCACAGCTAAGTCCTTCATCCAGACATACACATAATAATTACAGGGACTATCATTCCAAAGTATGAAGTTGCAGAAACACGAGCCTCGGTCTGCAAACCATGTCTGGTGGATGGGTGATGAGTGAGTGGATAGAAGTGGGTTTTAATTTCAGTGGTATTGGAGAGGAACCCTCCCTCAGACACTTAAGAGGGCGACTGACTGGGGTACATCAGACAGTTGTGCTTCTGACTGAGGCATGCTGGTATCTCCCTGTTTCATCGGGCCTATGAGAGCGTCACATGCCACCATGTTGTGACAAGCAAGAAGGCAATTAAAGAAAAATACTTAGAACTTCATTAAAATGCTAATGACACCATGTCTGCTCACAGCGATAAAAGCAGTCAGAACATAACAATATGGAGAGGGGTGTTTTTACCTTTGTCTGCGTCTGCAATGCAAGGGGTGCAGCATGCAACATGCAAGTAAGAACAGGTAGTTAGAACAGAACAGTTGGAGCAACAGTAGCAATGTATACAGTACATGAAAAGACAAACACCACTAACAGCAGCAACAGGCATGTTTTAACAGGGTCTGACCAACACACTGCATTCAGGAGCTTCATTGGAAAACAATGTACTGAGAGTTGAGGAGTAGAACAGCCCACACTTGTCAGAATACCCAATCAACCTCCCGTTCATTCAGATCTACTGATAGCAGGTGGATAAAGTCATGCACTTCTTTAGTGTAATGACACTGAAACTCATGATAAATAAAGGTCTATGCTGCCCTCTGTTGTTACCTAGTCAAACTGCACTGCTTATCATTAGGGTGTTTCATCAAACCTCTAACGAACTCACCCTTTCTAAACTCTCTATAAGACGACAAAGATGTTGTAGTATTATAGGAGAGGGCAGCAAGTGTTAACATATTTCCACCAAGTGGCAACTGACAGATTTTTTGGTCAATCTGATCTGGCAGATTGTAACCCAACAAATATGTATCTTTTTTTTTTTTAAATTGTATTTATTTATTTAACTAGGCAAGTCAGTTAAGAACAAATTCTTATTTAAAATGACGGTCTACCCCGGCCAAACCCGGACGACACTGGGCCAATTGTGCGCCGCCCTTTGGAACTCCCAATAATGGCCGGTTGTGATACAGCCTGGAATCCAATTAATCAATTAACAGCCAATTAACACTTCAGAGACAGAGAGGAAGATAAGGAGATCAAAACAGTAGAAGACACAAAAACACCCAGAAGGGTGTTTGTTTGGAATCTTTTCCAATTTCCTCTAACTGACAGTGCAGAGAAGGCAACGTTAGACAATGTGAATAAGCATTCCAACTGCTCACACATTCATTTTCATTAGTACAGTGTAAACAATCCGTCTCGTTCTGGGCTGTCAGGCAAATAAACAATA
Organism: Salvelinus sp. IW2-2015; assembly: GCF_002910315.2. NCBI lineage: Eukaryota > Metazoa > Chordata > Actinopteri > Salmoniformes > Salmonidae > Salvelinus > Salvelinus sp. IW2-2015. The sequence goes on along the minus strand of NC_036860.1, from coordinate 51,686,930 downwards.
AAAAAAGTCCTCTCACTGTCAACTGCGTTTATTTTCAGCAAACTTAACATGTGTAAATATTTGTATGAACATAAGATTCAACAACTGAGACATAAACTGAACAAGTTCCACAGAAATTGAATAATGTGTACCTGAACAAAGGGCGGGTCAAAATCAAAAGTAACAGTCAGTATCTGGTGTGGCCACCAGCTGCATTAAGTACTGCAGCACATCTCCTCCTCATGGACTGAACCAGGTTTGCCAGTTCTTGCTGTGAAATGTTACCCCACTCTTCCAACAAGGCACCTGCAAGTTCCTGGACATTTCTGGGGGGAATGGCCCTAGCACTCACCCGCCGATCCAACAAGTCCCAGACATGCTCAATGAGATTGAGATCCGGGCTCTTCGCTGGCCACTGCAGAACACTGACATTCCTGTCTTGCAGGAAATCACGCACAGAACGAGCAGTATGGCTGGTGGCATTGTCATGTCAGGATAAGCCTGCAGGAAGGGTACCACATGAGGGAGGAGGATGTGTTCCCTGTAACGCACAGCGTTGAGATTGCCTGCAATGACAACAAGCTCAGTCCGATGATGCTGTGACCCACGCCCCAGACCATGACGGACCCTCAACCTCCAAATCAATCCCGCTCCAGAGTACAGGCCTCGGTGTAACGCTCATTCCTTCGACAATAAACGCGAATCTGACCATCACCCCTGGTGAGACAAAACCGCGACTTGTCAGTGAAGAGCACTTTTTGATAGTCCTGTCTGGTTCAGCAACGGTGGGTTTGTGCCCAGACCCATGTCTGGTGAAAACCTGCCTTACAACAGGCCTACAAGCCCTCAGTCCAGCCTCTCTCAGTCTATTGCAGACAGTCTGAGCACTGATGGAGGGATTGTGCATTCCTGGTGTAACTCCATAGGTGCATGTTCATTAATTGTTTATGGTTCATTGAACAAGCATGGTAAACAGTGTATAAACACTTTACAATGAAGATCTGTGAAGTTATTTGGATTTTTACGAATTATCTTTGAAAGACAGGGTCCTGAAAAAGGGACGTTTATTTTTTTGCTGAATTTAGCAAACAAACACAATGGGTTGTTCTCTGCGGAGGCACAGCAGCTAACAGACACTGAGAGCTTTCCAATGACAAGGCAAGGCATTTAGTCAGCTTAAGGCTGAAGTTGGGCTGGGACTTTTTGCTTCTTGAGTTGGAACACTTAAAACTCTTCAATTGTCGCCCGACTGTCTCAAACTGACACCAACCATTTTGATACTTGTGTTGCGCATGGCTGAACGTAAAGGAATGCAATGAACATCTCCCCTGCAGATGGTAAAACATGGAATTATTGAAAGTGCTCATAGACTTCACAACTGTCACATAAATGTTCTCAGCTTGAAAAGCTCCTTGAAACAAACCAAGGCCCTGGATAGATGGCAGCTGCAGCACCATGAAATCTGTTATTTCAGAATACACCCAGTGTCTCTTTGCTGGGCTTTACTCTTTCAACTACACTATGCAAATGTATTCTATTTTTGTTGAATACAGAAAACATGCATCTGTCATGTTAGTATTTCATGGAATATAAATACAGAATGCAGCTGCATTATTAGCCTCTGGACTGAACATCTGACATGGTCTCAGAGTAGGCTCCTTACCCTTGGTGGCTCCTGCAGCCCCTAGGTGGTAGATGGCCCCCAGGACCAGCCAGAAGGCCCTCTGCTCCTCCCCACTGATGCCCAGGACCTTCATGGCTGCCTGCAGCTTGGTGAACTGCTGGGAGGCCCGCTGCTTGTCTTCAGACTGGGCGAGCATGGGGGGAGAAACGACAGGTGTTAATATGGACTGTATTTATTAGAATTGTACCTTTATTTTAACAGGGAGTCCCATTGGGAGCTCTGCATCTTACAATTACACAACAAGTTACATAGGAAATACAGCATCAAATAAAATTTTAAAAAACGTATATATAAAAAGCAGTACGAGTCTATTCACACAAAACCAAATAAAACTTTCCTGACACAAGGTCTTTCCCACAAGGTCCTTGGGGCCCTGGGTAGAGTTACCTTGGGTTGAGGCACGATTCCGAAAGCACTGTTTTCAGCAAAGTGGTTGAAGTGCAGCTTAGTCCTGGGTAGGCAATATGAGACAAGCTTCCATTCAGTCACAATGATAAGAGTATACATGACAGAACTGAGAGTTTCTGACCTTCAAAACTCAGACACTTTAAAGTAAATGAAGGACAGAGAGAGAGAGAAAGAAAGATGGAGAGGAGAAAGGTGAGAGAGGGAGCAGAGAAAGAGAGGAGAGGGAGTGATAGAGAGAGAGTTCGGCAAGGGTGTAGGTCCACTCCACACAGAGGTCTGAGGAAGATGACAGCTTACTTGAGAGAGCTGTCAGCTCCAGCCATCATATAGTAGAAGACATTGAAAGTGGACTCTCCCTCTGGCCACCTGGTCACTCTTAGCTTCTCTAGCAGCATGGTCTGAATGGAGGCCGAGGCCACCTGACCAGCCTGGTCAACATCCAGGCACACGATGTGAGAGAAGCGACTGGCGTTTCCATTCATGGAGGTGGAGCTGTTCCCGAAGGCCTCCAGGATGGTGTAGACCGCCTGCCACTTCTCCGCTGGGAGACACACAGAAACAGGCCAAATAGGAAAATAGCAGGCAAATAATGGACTTTCAAATTAAAAATGTAAATAACTTGTTCTGTAACGTACTGCATGTTCATTCCCCTCAAAACCTACCAGAGAAGGTCTTGCCAGTGCTGCCAGCGATGGTGACCAGGTACTGAACCAGGTGTTGACAATTGGTGGTCTTGCCACTGCCGCTCTTTCCCAGTAGCACAATGGACTGGTCCTGACGGGTGGTCAACAGATTCCTATAGGCTGACTGGGCCACGCCATAGATGTGAGGCGCTGTGTCCTCCCTCCTGCACCCCTTAAACATGTGCATCACCTGGAGAGAGAGAGGTGAGGAGAGAGTCAATCTCCAATTCAACAAATCCAGTCCTACGTGCTCTTTCTGGTGCACATATATATTTGTGTAATTATTTTGTTTTGGGGGGGGTAGTTCAGCTTTAATATTGCAGATAGATTGTGGGTTCTATCAATCTAATTGTCTGCATCATTTCCAACCCCCCATATATATTTGTTTATATGTTTTTTCCTTCTTTATTATTTTCCCCTAACCATACCACCCCTCCCTAATTGGAGTAAACTAATGGACAACAATACTTAGGCTTCTATTTCCAGCTTATACATACATTTTACAGACACCGTATTTTTTTACATTAGTTATCTTATTTGTTTTTATTCCTTTTAAGTCCCACCCTTCAGCTCCCCTCAACCCCTCCCATCTACAGTATTTCTTAAGAACATAGTTTGGATTTCTAATTTACATATTTTTCAACTGTGCTGTAATGTTTCACAAACATTTTGAACCTTTCAATCCTCAACATTTCTACAGTGTAAATTACAGATGAAAATTTTTACTGAGAGTATTATAGTATTGACCGATTGACTACGGTGGTACCCTTCCTGCAGGTACCCTTCCTTCCTCATGTGGTACCCTTCCTGCAGGTACCCTACCTTCCTCATGTGGTACCCTTCCTGCAGGCTCATCCTGACATGACCCTTTTCAAGTCACCCAGGAGCGCTATCTGCAGAGTTGGCTCCAGGTAAATGTTGCAATTCTTCAGCCATTCCTAAACCTGCGACCAAAAACAAGCTAACTATGGGCAGTACCAAAACAAGTAAACTTATGATTCTGTCTTTTGCAGCAAAATCTGCAGAGCTGGGATGGTTGTATCCCCATATATATATATATATACACTGCTCAAAAAAATAAAGGGAACACTTAAACACAATGTAACTCCAAGTCAATCACACTTCTGTGAAATCAAACTGTCCACTTAGGAAGCAACACTGATGAAATAAATTTCCACATGCTGTTGGCAAATGGAATAGACAAAGGTGAAATTATGGCAATTAGCAGACACCCCCAAAAAGGAGTGATTCTGCAGGGGTGACCACAGACCACTTCTCAGTTCCTATGCTTCCTGGCTGATGTTTTGGTCACTTTTGAATGCTGGGGTGCTTTCACTCTAGTGGTAGCATGAGACGGAGTCTAACCCCACACAGTGGCTCAGGTAGTGCAGCTCATCCAGGATGGCACATCAATGCGAGCTGTGGCAAGAAGGTTTGCTGTGTCTGTCAGCGTAGTGTCCAGAGCATGGAGGCGCTACCAGGAGACAGGCCAGTACATCAGGAGACGTGGAGGAGGCCGTAGGAGGGCAACAACCCAGCAGCAGGACCACTACCTCCGCCTTTGTGCAAGGAGGATTAGGAGGAGCACTGCCAGAGCCCTGCAAAATGACCTCCAGCAGGCCACAAATGTGCATGTGTCTGCTCAAACGGTCAGAAACAGACTCCATGAGGGTGTATGAGGGCCCGACGTCCACAGGTGGGGTTGTGCTTACAGCCCAACACCGTGAGGACGTTTGGCATTTGCAGAGAACACCAAGATTGGCAAATTCGCCACTGGGCCCTGTGCTCTTCACAGATGAAAGCAGGTTCACACTGAGCACATGTGACAGAGTCTGGAGATGCCGTGGGGAACGTTCTGCTGCCTGCAACATCTCCACATGACCGGTTTGGCGGTGGGTCAGTCATGGTGGGGTGGCATTTCTTTGGGGGGCCGCACAGCCTCCATGTGCTGCCAGAGTAGCCTGACTGCATTAGGTACCGAGATGAGATCTCTGACCCTTGTGAGACAATATGCTGGTGCGGTTGGCCCTGGGTTCCTCTAATGCAAGACTCATGTGGCTGGAGTGTGTCAGCAGTTCCTGCGAGAAGGCATTGATGCTATGGACTGGCCGCCCCATTCCCCAGACCTGATCCAATTGAGCACATCTGGACACACATGTCTCGTCTCCATCCACCAACGACACGTTGCACCACAGACTGTCCAGGAGTTAGCGGATGCTTTAGTCCAGGTCTGGGAGGAGATCCTCAGGAGACCATCCGCCACCTCATCAGGAACATGCCACGCGTTGTAGGGAGGGGAGGCCACACACACACTACTGAGCCTCATTTTGACTTGTTCTAAGGACATTACATCAAAGTTGGATCAGCCTGTAGTGTGGTTTCCACTTTAATTTTGAGTGTGACTCCAAATCCAGACCTCCATGGGTTGATACATTTGATTCCCATTGATCATTTTTGTGTGATTTTGTAGTCAGCACATTCAACTATTAAAGAAAAAAGTATTTATAAGAATATTTCATTCATTCAGATCTAGGATGTGTTATTTTAGTGTTCCCTTTATTTTTTTGAGCAGTGTATATAGTGGGGCAAAAAGTATTAGTCAGCCACCAATTGTGCAAGTTCTCCACTTAAAGATGAGAGAGGCCTGTAATTTTCATCATCAGGTACACTTCAACTATGACAGACAAATGAGAAAAAAAATCCAGAAAATCACATGGTAGGATTTTTAATGAATTTTTTGCAAATTATGGTGGAAATAAGTATTTGGTCAATAACAAAAGTTTCTCAATCCTTTGTTATATACCCTTTGTTGGCAAAGACAGAGGTCAACGTTTTCTGTAAGTCTTCACAAGGTTTTCACACACTGTTGCTGGATTTTTGGCCCATTCCTCCATGCAGATCTCCTCTAGAGCAGTGATGTTTTGGGGCTGTTGCTGGGCAACACGGACTTTCAACTCCCCCAAGATTCTATGGGGTTGAGATCTGGAGACTGGCTAGGCCACTCCAGGACCTTGAAATGCTTCTTACGAAGCCACTCCGTTGCCCGGGCGGTGTGTTTGGGATCATTGTCATGCTGAAAGACCCAGCCACGTTTATCTTCAATGGCCTTGTTGATGGAAGGAGGTTTTCACTCAAATCTCACGATACATGCCCAATTCATTCTGTCCTTTACACGGATCAGTCGTCCTGGTCCCTTTGTAGAAAAACAGCCCCAAAGCATGATGTTTCCACTCCCATGCTTCACAGTAGGTATGGTGTTCTTTGGATGCAACTCAGCATTCTTTGTCCTCCAAACACGACGAGTTGAGTTTTTACCAAAAAGTTATATTTTGGTTTCATCAGACCATATGACATTCTCCCAAACTTCTTCTGGATCATCCAAATGCTCTCTAGCAACCTTCAGACGGCCCTGGACATGTACTGGCTTAAGCAGGGGGACACGTCTGGCACTGCAGGATACGAGTCACTGGCGGCGTAGTGTGTTACTGATGGTAGGCTTGTTACTTTGGTCCCAGCTCTCTGCAGGTCATTCACTAGGTCCCCCGTGTGGTTCTGGGATTTTTGCTCACCGTTCTTGTGATCATTTTGACACGGGATGAGATCTTGCGTGGAGCCCCAGATCGAGGGAGATTATCAGTGGTCTTGTGTCTTCCATTTCCTAATAATTGCTACCACAGTTGATTTCTTCAAACCAAGCTGCTTACCTATTGCAGATTCAGTCTTCCCAGCCTGGTGCAGGTCTACAATTTTGTTTCTGGTGTCCTTTGACAGCTCTTGGTCTTGGCCATAGTGGAGTTTGGAGTGTGACTGTTTGAGGTTGTGGACAGGTGTCTTTTATACTGATAACAAGTTCAAAACAGGTGCCATTAATACAGGTACGAGTGGAGGACAGAGGAGCCTCTTAAGAAGAAGTTACAGGTCTGTGAGAGCCAGAAATCTTGCTTGTTTGTAGGTGACCAAATATTTATTTTCCACCATAATTTGCAAATAAATTCATTAAAAATCCTACAATGTGGGCCTCCCGGGTGGAGCAGTGGTCTAGGGCACTGCATGCAGTGCTAGCTGCGCCACCAGAGTCTCTGGGTTCACGCCCAGGCTCTGTCGCAGCCGGCCGCGACCGGGAGGTCCGTGGGGTGACGCACAATTGGCCTAGCGTCGTCCGGGTTAGGGTGGGTGTTTGGCCGGTAGGGATATCCTTGTCTCATCGCGCTCCAGCGACTCCTGTGGCGGGCCGGACGCAGTGCGCGCTAACCAAGGGGGCCAGGTGCACGGTGTTTCCTCCGACACATTGGTGCGGCTGGCTTCCGGGTTGGAGGCGCGCTGTGTTAAGAAGCAGTGCGGCTTGGTTGGGTTGTGCTTCGGAGGACGCATGGCTTTCGACCTTCGTCTCTCCCGAGCCCGTACGGGGGTTGTAGCGATGAGCAAAGATAGTAATTACTAGCGATTGGATACCACGAAAATTGGGGAGAAAAGGGGATAAAATGTATTAAAAAATTTAAAAAATCCTACAATGTGATTTTCTTCTTCTCATTTTGTCTGTCATAGTTGAAGTGTACCTATGATGAAAATTACAGGCCTCTAATCTTTTTAAGTGGGAGAACTTGCACAATTGGTGGCTGACTAAATACTTTTTTGCCCCACTGTATAGTACCAGTCAAAAGTTTGGATGGACTTAGTCTTTTTGTACTGTATATATAAATAAATAAAACATATTGGTTGCAAGAATGTTGTATAATAATTTAAAATGTAAAAACTCTGGTGTACTTGCTACTCTCCTAGAATATATCCCCTCCCCTATCCTGCTAACCGCAGGCTCCACCCAGAACAGTACCTTCTCAGAGTACATGGAGGGAGTGCTGATGGGGTTGATGACCACCATGTTGGGTCCAGCGTGGGTGTGGATGAGGTTGCCCCCGTAGCGCTGGCGCAGGGAGTGCATCACACTGGACTCATTGAGGTACTGCAGCGAGGACAGGTCCTCCACACGGTCAAACGATGGAGGGTTTGCCTACACACATGGGTTAGAGGACGGCGTTCAAAGAGGTGATACGGCACAGATCTTCAGATAATGACCCAATAAAAGTACTCGGATCCAATAGGAGAACAATTCAAATTAGGTGCACTACAGGGGCCAATCACCATGTACATTTTGGTGAGTTTAGGATTACCTTCTCCACATCATCCTCATCCACATCCAGCAACGAGCCGTCGCTCTCCAGTCTGATCTTGACTGTCCCCTCTGGCAGACTGCCTGGCTCCGTCTTCAACAGGGTCGCTGTGGTGACCAGTCAGAACAGATTCAGTATCATTATGATCTACAGCCACAGAGAAAATGTTTGTCTAGGCTGCATCATGTGTTATATTGAACACATTTACAAATTCAATAACAATATGGCTTGCTACTTCAGTCAGTATATCAAGAGCAAATTGAACATGCTTAAATGTTGATCATATTGGGGTGAATGGTGGCGTTCATCTCTACTAACCCAAGGAAAATCCATCCTTGTGAACCAGCCATACTTTCTCAGTCCCGTACCAGGCCTTCTCAGCAGCTACCTGCTCCTCAGTCTTCACCTGTGAGAGAGCAGGCCCAGACAGGGTTAGTACATTTCTAAAAGAAGAAAAGCTAGAAGTCAGCCGCAGAGGTGTACAGTGCAGTTGGAAACGTCAGACCGCTTGACTTTTTCCACCTTGTTATGTTACAGCCTTATTCTAAAATAGATTTAAAAAATGTTTTAATCCTCACCAATCTACACAAAATACCCCATAATGACAAAGCGAAAACTGGTTTAATTCTTTTTCAATAAAAAAAAAAAAACATATCTTATTTACATAACTATTCAGACCCTTTGCTAGGGAGACTCGAAATTGAGCTCAGGTGCATCCTGTCTCCATTGATCATCATTGAGATGTTTCTACAACATGACTGGAGTCAACCTATGGTAAATTAAATTGATTGGACATGATTTGGAAAGGCACACACCTGTCAAAATAAAAAAGGTCCCATTGTTGACAGTGAATGTCAGCGCAAAAACCAAGCCATGAGGTCAAAGTAATTGTCCGTAGAGCTCAGAGACAGGATTGTGTCGAGGCACAGATCTGGGGAAGGGTACAAAACATTTCTGCAGCATCAAAGGGCCGCAAGAACACAGTGGCCTCCGTCATACTTAAATGGAAGAAGTTTGGAACCACCAAGATTCTTCCCTCTGGAGCTCTCTGACAGACAGATTTCCTCTGGAGGACAACCATCTCTGCAGCAATCCAACAATCAGGCCTTTATGGTAGAGTGGCCAGACAGAAACCACTCCTCAGTAAAAAGGCACATGACAGCCCGCTTGGAGTTTGCCAAAAGGCACCTAAAGACTCTCTGACCATGAGAAACAAGATTCTCTGGTCTGATGAAACCAAGATTGAACTCTTTGGCCTGAATGCCAAGCGTCACGTCTGGAGGAAACCTGGCCTCATCCCTACGGTGAAGCATGGTGGTGTCAGCATTATGCTGTGGGGATGTTTTTCAGCGGCTGGGAGACTAGTCAGGATTGAGGGAAAAATTAACGGAGCAAAGTACAGAGAGATCCTTGATGAAAACCTGCTCCAGAGTGCTAAGGACCTCACTGGGGCAAAGGTTCACCTTCCAACATGACAATAACCTTAAGCACACAGCCAAGACAACGCAGGAGTGGCTTCGGGACAAGTCTCAATGTCCTTGAGTGCCCAGCCAGAGCCCAGACTTGAACCCAATTGCACATCTCTGGAGACCTGAAAATAGCTGTGCCACGACACTCCCCATCCAACCTGACAGAGCCTGAGAGGATCTGCATAGAATGGGAGAAACCCCCCAAATACAGGTGTACTAAGCTTATAGCGTCATACCAAAGAAGACTCGAGGCTGAAATCGCTGCCAAAGATGCTTCAACAAAGTGCTGCGTAAACGGTCTGAATACTTATTTAAATGTGAACATTTTTTCAACAAACTGTTTTGCTTTGTCCTTATGGGGTATCATGTGTAGATTGATTAAAAAAAACATGTTTTACTCATCAATTTTATAATAAGGCTGTAACGTAACAAAATGTATAAAAGGTGAAGGGGTCTGAATACTTACCGAATGCACTAAACTCTCAGATGGAATATGTGAATGAATGGTCAGTGTTTGCCCAGTATTAATCTTCCTCTAGTGTTTACTGTGACTGCATCAAGGCCTGCAGGTGACACGTCTACTGGCAATATGGTGTTCTATTGTATACCCAACTAAAGGCTTAGGAGATGCCAGTCTTCTATGCTTCATCTCTCAAAACACCCTGAAAACCCTGAGAGTCAATTACACGGGTGAGGAAAGTGCCACTTGGTTGAGAGAAGAAAAATCTGTGACCTCGAACAACCTAGAAGTAGGTCCCTTGAAGCTTTGATATTACAGTACATGCAAAGATGCTACCATCAAAACGCACACAGTGACGTTTCACTTACATCGGAGGCTGGCTTGGTTTCAACCTGCCAGAGGAGGCTGATCAAACCCAGAACTGAAGCTTAGTCTACATGCAAGAACATCACACATCTCTACCACTAACATCTTCCCTCTGTCTACAGACAAAATAATCTCTTCAGCTTAAAGCTCAGCAGACATCAGTATTAGCAAATAATTAGAAAGACTGTCAGCAATGTGCAGGAATCTACTGAAGGCAAACAAAGGTAAAACAAGACTTCCCTTTTGCCGCCAGAATGAAAAGCACAAACTGTAAGCCATGGTAGCGGCCTAGAAGTCATGGGCTGAGCAGTGAGAGTTGGTGACGGAAAGGAGGGAGAAAAAGAGAGGGCGGTAGATGGAGAGATCGACAGAAAGTCTGAAAGTGATAGAAAGTAGGAGATGATATGAGGAAGGACTGATGACAATGAGTGAATGCTTAGGGTAGGGGGACGAGGACTGGTGTCTTCACACTAGCTACTACCAACAGGGCAGTAGGAACATGCAGGCTGAGGCAGCACTAAGGACAGAAGACATAAGGAACAGGATGGAATGGATACATATGGTACAGGTTAGTGATGGGCATCCCGGCTCTTTAGGCTCCCAAACGGCTCTTTAAAAAATATATGTTTTGTATTTTTTCAAGTCAAACAGTTTGCGATAGTTTGACTATGATTGGTGTTAAAACAATTGTAATTAAATCATACTCTATCTTAACCACAATGTATTTAAAAATGCATTGGTTTGTTATGACAAAGAATGCTATTAAACATTTGCATTTAAAATATTACTTTTTAATGTATATAAACAAAGTGCATATAAATCTAACAATTCAAAACTAATACCAATAACATGATAATATAATATTGCACCATATCAAAGAAAAATAAAACAGCAATGTGCAAAACTGCAGCATCCCACTTAAAACATTAAACTGGTCCCTCTTTTCTCTCTCTTCTTTATTATTTATGTTATAACCAGCAGCACACAGAAATGCTGACCATATTTAGCTTTTATGAGAGATTTGCATTCAGAAATGCAAGCTGCCTCACTTGAGGGGCTGATGCAGTTTCTCTTAGTAATTATTTGTCCTGTTTTCGAGAAGACCTGCTCAGAGGGACGGATGTGGCCACTATGCAGAGTCTCCCTCTCATGACTTTAGTAAGCCGTGGGTAGACAGAGGCCTTGTTCTTCCACCAGCTCAGAGGATCTGCAGCTCATTGGAGGGGCTCCTCCAAATAGGATCGGACCTCCATTATGGCATCTGCTGAGGGATTCCTTCGTGCTGCATCACCAGTTGGTCTCTCGTCAAACAGCATCCAAACAGCAGACGCTTGTAGCACTACTGCTGGTGCTTCTGCTACATCTGATCCCTCTTCTTCCTGTTGCCCAGGTGCCTGAGCCAGCTGACTGCCCCGCCCTGCTGCGGAGGTTATTCTTTGAAGAGCCTCATCAATCGCTCTGGCATCACTGAAGGCTAACTTCCTAAACCTGGGGTCACGCATCTTTGGTTCATCGGTTGACCCTGCGTGTCTGATTGACAGGAACAACAGATGAGGCTGTTAGTCTGAGCAGACAGTCAGAACGAATGTGTGCGCTTGAGCATTTAGACCTAAATAATTGTATTTCTTTTTTCATTCTTTGAATTAGTTCATTCTATTCATTTAAATCTTTTGATTATTCATATCTTAATTTTTTTATTCGGCTCTTCTGATATGCGAGCCAGCTCCCAACGTTCACCTACATGAGCCGGCTCTTAGTGATGGGTCGTTCGCGAACGAGTCGTCTCTAATACAGGGAGACAGGAGATACGAGGATACCTCAGGGTGACAGGACATCACTTTACATTCACACTACGGAAATAGATCAACCTTTTGCAAATATTTTTTTTAAATCTAAAAATAAAATAAATACATTGACAGCTATAGTAATCATGATATGTTCAAATATTCTATTCTGCTCTTAGTACTTTAGTCAAATATGTCCAGTGGTGATTTTAGCATGTAAATCTTGGTGGGCCATACTCCCCCCCCCAAAAAAAGAATTTATGCCAGCAAAGTAACTACAACAATAATAAACAACACATTAATTGTACTATAACAGTGACAAACGATGCCCACAAACTGTTAGGGCCTACATAAAGCTGTCCCAACTGCAGAGTCCCAACACCTTATCACTGCTACACCTGGCCATCAGTGGAGCCTTGTCAGGCAGCGAAACAGTTCATTCAGCCTAATTTACTGCCTTTAAAATATACATAAAAGTGATTTGGCTGACTTGCTTAAACAAACGTGGTTTCTACTGACAATTAAGACGTACAAACTACAGCATATGGGGACGACGAGCGGATAAGGAGCAATCCGTCATTTCGATTAAGACATTAATGAGCGAACTAGGACGGACATACTGTAGTCAATATAACTATTTGTTCAACACTTTTGAAATGTAGAGTGACAAAATTACTAACAGCTTACTGCACAACATACACTTAGTATTACTTTCTTAGCTACAGTATACATTTCTGAGTGATTAAAACATAACAAAATCAAATGGGGTACCCATGCCATTACATTTTGGGAATACCCGTTTTTATTTTGGTGGTTGTTATGTTTTAAATGACTCAGATAGCATAAGAACACGGCATAAGCCATGGCAAAATGTTGAGAATTGCAGGAAATGTACGTAAAAACTGCAGAATTTGGTCTCTGTGGACAAGAGGGCCTCTAAAAATTTTGCTCATAGACCGCGCCATTGGTCACGTACGTGACCATGCCGCCCCCACAACGCTAACTATGCCACCACTGCTAAAAAAAAAAATCCTAGGGGAAAACGCTGAAGTCAAACCCCTCGGCCCTTTCGAACCATACACAGAAGAAGTAGGATAAAGACAGAACTACATTCATGAGGGGTCAAACCAACAGGACCACAGCATGAAAGTGATAAACACGACTGATGCTTGCAGTTATGCCAATGACTGAGCCAATGAAGAGCTCATCTTGATTTAGAATCATTAGTTTGGACAAATTATGTATTCAGCATATAAAAGGCATCGGAAAAGCATTGATCAGTAGATTTTAGCCTCAGTTCACAGACCACCACTAGAGGGACATCTTACTTTGCTCTTCATTCACTCAGTTTCACTTTGCTTCTAACACCACACGAGGGAGCTATAGCCCCAAAACATTTAGGTCTGCTTCTTCAATTCTAGGAAGGTTTCAGTTACTGCCCTATATTCAACATTCATATGAATAGTCATTACCTGAATTAGAGTTGAAAAATACATCACACTACATTGATAACTGTACATATTTAGCCTATCGCTGAGAGAAAAAAATTACTGCAGAATAAAATGCCCCTAAATAAAAAGGTACTTTTTTAAAATATATTTTTTTAAATGCCCTGTGAGAAAGGGTGACACAGAACACATGGTCTATGCCTGACCTGGAGGGAGAGCAGAGTGTTCAGCTTCTGATTGGGTGTGGTGGGCAGGAGGAGTGGCTCCAGGAGGATAACATGGAACTGCAGTACAGGCTAGACCAAACTGGTGGAATCTGTCTGCTGTAACACAGCCTAGCCTGCTAATCCATCCCCACAGTGCACGTGTGTGTGTGTGTGTGTGTGTGTGTGTGTGTGTGTGTGTGTGTGTGTGTGTGTGTGTGTGTGAACGTGAGTGACAGCGTGTGGCTGACTGTCTACACATGTTGAAACTGAAGCAGGACCCATGGGATTTATGAGATGTGATTCTGTCATGACCATGACCCAGACTATACAGTCACAGTAAATACAGACCTGATTACAACACTCATAGAAAGCAGGACGAGAGTTAACATTAAACACACCATGCAGATGGGGAGTAGCCTACAAACATTCTGATAACACTGTTAGAAAGAGGGGGGGATCACACACAAGGCTGACAAATGACTTACAAGGAAGTGATTCTCAAGCTCAATTAACAAGGTGTAAATGAGCCTTTATTACAGGGATGTTAGATTATAACATGGCAAAGAGTTATTATTGTATTCAGCTGGTGAGAATAGAGTCATTTACGAAGGAGGTGAAAAGACACTTCCACACGTTAAAACTGCCTCATCCACATTTGGGAGAGCAAAGTGTGAGTGGAAGCAGAAGGGAAATGGAAGCAGACAGACAGGGAGAGCCTGAGAGGAGTGTCAGAGAGACAGAGGGAACCGTGTTAGAGACAAAGAGGTCACTGCCAACAGGCTATGGTCTCAGAGACATGCGAGGATACATTTGTGCTGTTGTCTGTGCCCAATAATGTTTGTACCATGCTTTGTGCAGCTACCATGTTGTGCTGCTGCCATTTTGCTACCATGTTTTTGTCATGTTGTGTTGCTACCATGCTGTATTATCATGTGTTGCTGCCATGCATGTTGTCATCTTAGGTCTCTCTCTTTATGTAGTGTTGTCTCCCTTGTCGTGATGTGTGTTTTGTCCCATTATTTCATTTTTAATTCCAGCCCCCCTCCCCGCAGGAGGCCTTTTGCCTTCTGGTAGGCCGTCATTGTAAATAAGAACTGACTTGCCTAGTTAAATAAAATGTTATATATATATATATATATATATATATAAATAAAACAAGAGGCACACCATGCTCCCCTCACTGCCACTAAGGACTCCATTTTGTCCCCTTCAGCCTGCCACTCAGGGCACTGCACGACACATCCTCTCAGTCCACACGCACACCATCTCTCAAAACCCTCACACACTAACACACACGCGGCAGTATGGATCCATTCACTGGTCTGAATAGATGGGTGTGAGGGAGAGCATGGAGAGGGGGGCAGAGAGACCCACACACAGAGAAATAGAACAGATTCATCCCAAGGTGCACCACACTAGGGGTGGGACTGGATGATAAAAAGCAATTACAAGACCACATTTCACTTTCTCTCACTTTCAGGGCAATAACAATAGCTTTGTAGACCATTCCAGACACAAAACACACAGTGATGATTAAGAGCAATGGCAGCCACCATCAAAAATCTGAAAAACTGAGGGTGTCTGTATAAGTACTGATGTTTAAACACAGCAGAAAGAGGAAGACTATGTCAAGGAAATTCCTCAGCAGTCCAACAAACCCACTGTTCAGACAACCACACACATCTTTGTTCATGAACGTTTCCTGAGAGATACATAAATGCAAATATCATTACCTTCCTGATTTAAACTGGCTGGCCTAAGTGAGGGGGCAATGTGGAGCTTGACTGGCTACAGTGGTAGGGTTCATGACCTCTGGCTACAGCCTCTGTCCTATGATAATAAGAACACTTGTGTTAATCTCTTCTTTACAATGAGGAGGAGGAAGTGGTCACTGTAGTCCAGCCCCTCCAGTAAACCTGACAGCTCTATTATTAGCCATGGAGCCCCGCCCATCTAATCCCAGCGTCTGTACTAATGAGTGTTTACTGTGACAGCCTAGCATCGCCTCACTGGGACTGGAGATGTTATTGAACTGATTCGAAGTGGATTTAACAAGTGACATCAATAAGGAATCATAGCTTGTTAAATCCACTTTGAATCAGTGTAGCTGAAGGGGTGGAGACAGGTTAACGAAGGATTTTTAAGCCTTGAGACAATTGATACATGGATTCTGTCAAGAACAGCAATGTTGCAGTTCTTGACACAAACCGGTGCACCTGGCACCTACTACCATACCCCAAGGCACTTAAATCTTTTGTCTTGCCCATTCACCCTCTGAATGGCACACATACAGAATCCATGTATCAAGAACTACAACACTGCTGGGGTTTTCACGCTCAAGTTACCCGTATGTATCAAGAATGGTCCAGGATCCCTGTGGAACACTTTCGACATCTTGTAGAGTCCCTGACCTGATTAATTGACACTGTTCTGAGAGCAAAGGGGTGGGGGGGTGCAACTCAATATTATGAAGGTGTTCACACACAGAGAACAAAAATATGAAAACGCAACAATTTCAAAGATTTTACTGAGTTAAGTTTATATGAGGAAATCAGTCAATAGAAATAAATTCTTTAGGCACTAATCTATGGATTTCACATTACAGGGAATACAGACATTCATCTCTTAGTCAGATACCTTAATAAAATAATATGGTCGTGGATCAGAAAACCAGTCAGTATCTGGTGTGACTGTACTCACATTCTACCATACCCTTGTCTGTACATTATGCCTTGAATCTATTCTACCACACCCAGAAATCTGCTACATTTTATTCTGTCCCCAGCGCACTAGATGACCAGTTTTTATAGCCTTTAGCCGTACCGTTATCCCACTCCTCCGGTGATGTAGAGGTTAACCCAAGCCCTGTAGCCCCCAGTTCCACTCCTATTTCCCAGGCGCTATCACATGTTGACTTCTGTAACCATAAAAACCTTGGTTTTATGCATGTTAACATCAGAAGCCTCATCCCTAAGTAAGTTTTATTCACTGCTTTAGCACACTCTGCCAACCCTGATGTCCTAGCTGTGTCTGAATCCTGGCTTAGGAAGGCCACCAAAAATTCTGACATTTCCATGTCCAAGTACAACATTTTCCACCAAGATAGAACTGCCAAAGTGGGTGGAGTTGCAATCTACTGCAGAGATAGCCTGCAGAGTTCTGTCATGCTATCCAGGTCTGTGCCCAAACAGTTCGAGCTTCTACTTTTAAAAATCCACCTAAAAGAAATAAATCTCTCACTGTGTGCCCCCCCCCCAACCACTCTTTGTATGCTGCTGCTACTCTCTGTTTATCATATATGCATAGTCACTTTAACTATGCATTCTTGTACATACTACCTCAATTGGGTAGACCGAACAGCCCGGTTAGCCAATGTGCGGGAGCACTATCTGCATTGTGTCCTGCCACCCACCACCCCCTCTTTTACACTACTGCTACTCTCTGTTCATCATATATGCATAGTCACTTTAACCATATCTACATGTACATACTACCTCAATCAGCCTGACTAACCGGTGTCTGTATGTAGCCTCACTACCTTTATAGAGGAAATGGCGCCACACCAAACTGGAACTCTTCCGACTAGCTTGGAAAGACAGTACCGTGCAGTATAGAAGAGCCCTCACTGCTGCTCGATCATCCTATTTTTCCAACTTAATTTAGGAAAATAAGAACAATCCAAAATTAATTTTTGATACTGTTGCAAAGCTAACTAAAAAGCAGTATTCCCCAAGTGATGATGGCTTTCACTTCAGCAGTAATAAATTCAGGAACTTCTTTGGAGGAAAAGATCATGATCATTAGAAAGCAAATTACGGACTCCTCTTTAAATCTGCGTATTCCTCCAAAGCTCAGATGTCCTGAGTCTGCACAACTCTGCCAGGACCTAGGATCAAGAGAGACACTTAAGTGTTTTAGTACTATATCTCTTGACACAATGATGAAAATAATCATGGCCTCTAAACCTTCAAGCTGCATACTGGACCCTATTCCAACTAAACTACTGAAAGAGCTGCTTCCTGTGCTCGGCCCTCCTATGTTGAACATAATAAACGTCTCTATACACCGGATGTGTACCAAACTCACTAAAACTGGCAGTAATAAAGCCTCTCTTGAAAAAGCCAAACCTTGACCCAGAAAACATAAAAAACTATCGGCCTATATCGAATCTTCCATTCCTCTCAAAAAAAATTGAAAAAGCTGTTGCGCAGCAACTCACTGCCTTCCTGAAGACAAACAATGTATACGAAATGCTTCAGTCTGGTTTTAGAGCCCATCATAACACTGAGACTGCACTTGTGAAGGTGGTAAATTACCTTTTAATGGCGTCAGACCGAGGCTCTGCATCTGTCCTCGTGCTCCTAGACCTTAGTGCTGCCTTTGATACCATCGATCACCACATTCTTTTGGAGAGATTGGAAACCCAAATTGGTCTACACGGACAAGTTCTGGCCTGGTTTAGATCTTATCTGTCGGAAAGATATCAGTTTGTCTCTGTGAATGGTTTGTCCTCTGACAAATCAACTGTACATTTCGGTGTTCCTCAAGGTTCCGTTTTGTCCACGATTTTATATATAATATATATATATATATTACCTCTTTGGGATGTCATTCAAAAACATAATGTTAACTTTCACTGCTATGAGGATGACACACAGCTGTACATTTCAATGAAACATGGTGAAGCCCCAAAATTGCCCTCGCTAGAAGCCTGTGTTTCAGACATAAGGAAGTGGATGGCTGCAAACGTTCTACTTTTAAACTCGGACAAAACAGAGATGCTTGTTCTAGGTCCCAAGAAACAAAGAGATCTTCTGTTGAATCTGACAATTAATCTTGATGGTTGTACAGTCGTCTCAAATAAAACTGTGAAGGCGTTACTCTGGACCCTGATCTCTCTTTTGACGAACATATCAAGACTGTTTCAAGGACAGCTTTTTTCCATCTACGTTTGTTTATTCCATGTGTAACTGTGTTGTTTGTGTCGCACTGTTTTGCTTTATCTTGGCCATGTTGCAGTTGTAAATGAGAACTTGTTCTCAACTGACCTACCTGGTTAAATAAAAGGTGAAATAAAATGTAAAAATAAAAACATTGGACTTGTCCGGAGTCCAACGAATTTACACACATTATCACCAGGTGTCCTGGTGTGCCACAGAGTGAGAGAGGAATGTCAGTCTGAGAAGTATGTGGGTCTTAGTGGTATAGACAGGGGGCAGGCCCCATCTTGTCAGAGATGGTCGGCACTGCCATTCCAAAATTACTTAGCATTCTCATAAAACACAAACATGCTCTTGTAAAACAATATTCTGAAAATTCATGTCAAATTCATTATATTTTTATGTGTTGTTCAAGCAACTCAGTATTTAGATTGTGTTTGTACTTTGAACAGTTTAGAAAGCGTAGCAACAGTGAACAAACTAAGGGGACGACACAGAGTACTGATAGGGAGCACAGACTGGAACTACTGAGTAAGGACCAGGTAGTCAGACTGATAGCTACACCTTAATTCATTTAAACATCTTCCAAGATGGTCAAATTAAGCTACTGGTATGCTAACAAACCTGTAATAAGACGATCACAAACAGACGCTATTTTCCACTTTGTGGGAACTACAAATTATTCTGGATGTTGTCTTTGTCCACACATAAACCTGCTACGGTAGGGATTTAATATTTGAGTCACAGTACATTCATGTCAGTGCATGTATGCACTTCGATACCATCAAGCTGGCAAAAGATAAAACGCTAAATCCACCTATATTCTTTGGATTTTCAAAAAACCCATTGCCTTTGCAGTTCAATGCACTTTGGCCCAGTCAATCACATGAAACATTGATGAATCACATGAAAAACTGACTGTTTTTTAGCAACCGTACAGTATTAGCATGAAAGTTGTTTTTTTCATACAGTCAATGATACTTTTACGTGCTCCTTTTTGAATATTCAATGAATGTTTCATGTTTCAGTCATTCAGTGACTTCAGAACACCAGCAGGATGCACACCTGACACCACATGCAAAGCCACACCCATAATATACACAAATCTGTCTAACGCAAACTAGGTCTGTCTGGCATAAGGAAACAAATATCTATCATCTTTTTTATGTAATCCTTCCACACCTCACACAGTCATGAGCTCTTATGCTTACACAAAGTAAGACCTTTGATTAAGAGCATTGTTCCAGCTCCTCCACCACAGTCTCCTTCTATTTAAAATCTAGAAGGCTGCACAGAATAAGAGCTAGCACTCAACTGTAATTTGATGCTTGGGTTGACTGCCTGAGCAGCTTACAGTAGTCTGTGATGTGAACAACTGATACAGTGGATCCAGACACTGAAGAAAAGACTAAGCAAATTCACATTGCTTTTTACTCTTACATCAACACAAAAGGCATAACTGCTATGTTCATAGAATCCTGGTACCCACAGTTTATTTAAATCAGTGACAGTAATCAATAGCCTACAACTGTTCCCAAGTGAACAATGTACAATGTTATCCATTTGAGAAGCTTCCAGAGTCTATGGAGGGAGCACCTCCTGACCCATCGTCTTCACACAGAGAGCTTACAAGAGGACTGCCAGTGGGCACAGTGCAGTGCAGTATGGCAGGCCTGTAACCAGGACTACAGTAGCTTCCTGCTCACCATGTTGAGAGGAGCCTGCCGTCTGGACACAGCACCCAGCACACACACACACTGGCTCAGTCCCTGTGTGACAGGCAGGTCCCAGTCAGAACCGTGGTGACCTGAGGGCAGCGCTGGCCCAACAGCCACAGCTGGGGACACACAACTCCCAAACAGGCCAGGAAACACACTGGCAGCTCTGGGGAAGAGAGGAGAACAGAAAGGCCAGCAGCTGGTCCCGGGCCCAGATTATCTATTACATAATCTAACGTGATCCTAAAATTCATTGAGGAGTCCATTCAGAAACTGGTTATGCGACACAACAGGCTGTGAGAGCAATGGACATTAGTGGGTGTTAACATCTCAATATCTTGTCAGTGACAACTGTGTTGGAGGAAAATGTGTACCATCTGCTAACAGCTTCCAGCCTATGAGGGAGGGTTTGGTATGCAACCTATATGCAAACCATCCAACGGTGGAGTCCCCACACACACGGGACTCTTTGGTTGAAGATGTAAATGTGTCCATGTGCCCTTGAGAAAGGCACTTAACCCAAATTTGCTCCAGGGGAACCGTACTACTATGGCGGACCCTGTAAAACAACACATTTTACTGCACCTAATTAGGGGCGGCAGGTATTCTAGTGGTTAAAGCGATGGGCCAGTAACCAAAAGGTTGCTGGACTGAATCCCCGAGTGGACAAGGTAAAAAAAATATATTATATACAAAATCTGTTGTTCTGACCCTGAACAGGGCAGTTAACCCACTGTTCCCCGGTAGGCCCTCATTGTAAATAAGAATTGGTTCTTAACTGACTTGCATAGTTAAATAAAAGTTAAATAAAAATAAATAAAATAGTGTTTGTGCCAAAAGAAAATTGTTTTTCCACTGCTGCTACTTGCTGTTTATTATCTATGCATAGTCACTTTACTCCTACCTACATGTACAAATTACCTCGACTAACCTGTACCCCTGCACATTGACTCAGTACAGGTACCCTCTGTACCGAGTTATTATTGTTATTTTATTGTGTTCCTTTTTTATTTATGTTTTTATTTAGTAAATATTTTCTGAACTCTATAACTGCATTGTTGGTTAAGGGCTTGTAAGTAAGCATTTCACAGTAAGGTCAACCTGTTGTATTCGGCGCATGTAAAAAATAAAAATAATAATAATAAATAAATGTTGGTTTGATGTGTATGAGGAAGTGAATCCAGATACTGCATTGGAAGTATTTGTAAAATAATTKATGCCAATTGTTGACAAGCATGCACCTGTTAGGAAATAGCTGTTAGAGAACTGTTAGAGGCTCCTGGATGGATGAGTTGAAATAGTTTGCGTTAAAGAAATGATGCAAAAGAGGTGGCAAACATGTCAAGCTTCTCAGCTGATTGGTTGA
The DNA here is from genome assembly GCF_002910315.2 of Salvelinus sp. IW2-2015. NCBI lineage: Eukaryota > Metazoa > Chordata > Actinopteri > Salmoniformes > Salmonidae > Salvelinus > Salvelinus sp. IW2-2015. Next base: position 51,665,251 of record NC_036860.1, on the reverse strand, counting down.
CATACTGTAAACTTAACAAAAAGAAGAATAAATTATATTAACACAGCAAGAAATTACATAAAACACAATGGGAAAGTTGATAGGTAATTTTATTTTTAACTTTCGATATTGGCAATCATTTCAATTACTACTTCACTAGTAAAGTGGAAAAACTCAGAAGTGAAATGACAACATTGAACCATTGTATTTATTTTATAAAAGATCTAATAATGAAAGAAGGATTTTGCTTTTGTTATCCATCAATAATGATAAGCCACCAGGTATAGCCAATCTTGTTGGGAAACTCTTGAGTTTGGTAGCAGAATGCATTGCCACCCCCATTTGCTATATCTTTAACCAAAGCCTAAAGGAGTGTGTGTCAACAGGCGTGGAAGGAAGCTAAAGTCATTCCACTGCCTAAAAATAGTAAAGCACCCTTTGCTGGTCTAACAGTCACTTAATCAGTTTGTTGCCTGTTCTTAGTAAGCTGATAGCATTGTGTTTGGTCAAACACAATTATCTCTATTTGTATTTGGTCAGTATGAGAATGGGTGACAAATAATAAACTGTTCTTAAATATATCTAAAAGCATTGTATTTGGTTCTAAACATTCTCTAAGACCTAAACCTCAACTGAAGATGTGCATAAAAGGTGTGGCCTTTTGAACAAGTTGAAGAAACTGAACTCCTAGTAGTAACATTGGATGGTCAGTTATCATGGTTAAGTCTTAATGACATAGTTGTTGTGAAGATGGGGAGGGGTGTCTTTTTAAAAAGTGTTTGACACAAAAATCAACTGCACTAGTTGTTCAGGCTCTGATCTTGTCCCATTGTTATTACTGTCCCGTAATATGGTCAAGTGCAGCAAAAAAAGATCTAGTAAAGCTGCAGCTGGATAAAAAGCGACCAGCACGCCTTGCCCTTATTTGCACAGAACTAACAACATGCATGCTGATTTTATGAGAGATATTACTGTGATGAAAATGTCAGATTATTATGCAGACATTCTGCTCAGACACCCATAGTGCCATCGGAAAGTATTCAGACCCCTTGACTTTTCCACATTTTGTTAGGTTCCAGCCTTATTCTAAAATCATTTACATTATTTTATTCCCTCAATCTACACACAATACCCTATAATTTTTGCTAATTTATTTAAAAAAGACAAATATCACATTTACTTAAGTATTCAGATCCTTTACTAAGTACTTTGTTGAAGCACCTTTGGCAGCTTTTACAGCCTCGAGCCTTCTTGGGTATGACGCTACAAGCTTGGCACACCTGTATTTTGGATGTTGCTCCCATTCTTCTCTGCCAATCCTCTGAAGCTACGTAATGTTGGATGGGGAGCGTTGCTGCACAGCTATTTTCAGGTCTCTCCAGAGATGTTCGATCGGGTTCAAGTCCAGGCTCTGGCTGGGCCACTCAAGGACATTGAGACTTGTCCTAAAGCCACTCCTGCATTGTCTTGGCTGTGTGATTAGGGTCGTCCTATTGGAAAGTGAACCTTCGCCCCAGTCTGAGGTCCTGAGTGCTCTGGAGCAGGTTTTCATCAAGGATCTCTGAACTTTGCTCCGTTCATCTTTGCCTCAATCCTGATTAGTCTCCCAGTCACTGCAGCTGAAAAAACATCCCCACAGCATGATGCTGCCTCCACCATGCTTCACCGTAGGGATGGTGCCATGTTTCCTGTTTTCAACTCTCTAGAGACCGCAGGAGCGGTAGAGATACTCTTAATGATCGGCTATGAAATGCCAACTGACATTTACTCCTGAGGTGCTGACTTGCTACACCATCGATAACTTCTGTGATTATTATTATTTGACCATGCTGGTCATTTATGAACATCTTGGCCATGTTCCGTTATAATCTCCACCCGGCCCAGCCAGAAGAGGACTGGCCACCCCTCATAGCCTGGTTCCTCTAGGTTTCTTCCTAAGTTTTGGCCTTTCTAGGGAGTTTTTCCTAGCCACCGTGCTTCTACACCTGCATTGCTTGCTGTTTTAGGCTGGGTTTCTGTACAGCACTTCGAGATATTAGCTGATGTACGAAGGGCTATATAAAATAAATTTGATTTGATTTCCTCCAGACGTGACGCTTGGCATTTAGGCCAAAGAGTTCAATCTTAGTTTCTCATGGTCTGAGTCTCTTCAGGTGCATTTTGGCCAACTCAAAGCGGGCTGTCGTGCATTTTACTGAGGAGTGGCTGTCTGGCCACTCTACCATAAAGGCCTGATTGGTGGAGTGCTGCAGAGATGTTTGTCCTTCTGGAAGGTTCTTCCATCTCCACAGAGGAACTCTTGAGCTCTGTCAGAGTTACTATTGGGTTCCTGGTCACCTCTCTGTCCAAGGACCTTCTCCCCCGATTGCGCAAATTTTGACTCATCAGACCAAAGGATAGATTTCCACTGGTCTAATATGCATTGCTCTTGTTTCTTGGCCCAAGCAAGTCTCTTCTTATTATTGGTGTCCTTTAGTAGTGGTTTCTTAACAACAATTCGACCATGAAGGCCTGATTCACGCATTCTCCTCTGAACAGTTGATGTTGAGATGTGTCTGTTTCTTTTACTCTATGAGGCATTTATTTGGGCTGCAATTTCTGAGGTTGGTAACTCTAATGAACTAATCCTCTGCAGCAAATGTAAGTCTGGGTCCTCCTTTCCTGTGGCGGATCCTCATGAGAGCCAGTTTCATCATAGCGCTTGATGGTTTTTACAACTGCACTTGAAGAAACGTTCAAAGTTCTTGACATTTTCCGGATTGACTGACCTTCATGTCTTAAAGTAATGGACTGTCGTTTCTCTTTGCTTATTTGAGCTGTTCTTTCCATAATATGAACTTGGTCTTTTACCAAATAGGGCTCTCTTCTGTATACCACCCCTACCTTGACAACTGATTGGCTCAAACACATTAAATTCCACAAATTAACAAGGTACACCTGTTAATTAAATGCATTCCAGGTGACTACCTCATGTAGTTGGCTGACCAATATGGCCTGACCTATAGTATATCATAATCAAATTAATACATTTGTTATAACAAACTCTGCATGCATTTTGATGTCACATGTGTTCCGGTGTTCAGAGGACATGACAAATAAACTCGAAACAGGGGAACGTTTACTGGTTGCTCAGGAGGTAAAGGGGAAGTCAATAAATTTGACTAGTTGTGGAAAATACTGGAGATCAAGAAAAATAATGTAAGGAGCAAGAGGAGCGTGCATATTATGTGTGCCAAACAAGATTACAAACATTTCTGACCATTTGGAACAAAGTAAACACTAAATGAGTGCACCAGAAAGTCTATTGTAAAGTTTTTTTGCTAAGCCTTTACTACAGCAAAGAATAAAAACGGTCACATTTATTCATGAATGCAATTTCCAAAAAAGGAGCGGTTTAGGCTACTTATTGTTTACGCTAATTATTCAATGGTCGCTTTGTTCTTTTAAAACAAAATGCTTGATTGCATTTGAAATCATGAATGACTCCTATGTTGTGTGATGACATGAACAAATAAATGATTGATTGATACAGTAGCCTTTATAAGTACTGAAATATAGTCCTAGTTAGATAAGCTACTAAGACTAAACAGGATGCACTCTTTGGCCTATACAGACATGGCCAAAGGTTTTGAGAATGACACAAATCTTAATTTCCAAAGTTTGCTGCTTCAGTGTCTTTAGATATTTTTGTCAGATGTTACTATGGAATACTGAAGTACAATTACAAGCATTTCAAGTGTCAAAGGCTTTTATTGACAATTGCATGAAGTTGATGCAAAGAGTCAATATTTGCAGTGTTGACCCTTCTTTTTCAAGACCTCTGCAATCTGCCCTGGCATGCTGTCAATTAACTTCTGGGCCACATCCTGACTGATGGCAGCCCATTCTTGCATAATCAATGCTTGGAGTTTGTCAGAATTTGTGGGTTTTTGTTTGTCCACCTCTTGATGATTGACCACAAGTTCTCAATGGGATTAAGGTCTGGGGATTTTCCTGGCCATGGACCCAAACATATCGATGTTTTGTTCCCCAAGCCACTTAGTTATCACTTTTGCATTATGGCAAGGGGCTCCATCATGCTGGAAAAGGCATTGTTCGTCACCAAACTGTTCCTGGATGTGTTGGTATCATTATTTATTCATGGCTGTGTTCTTTTGTAAAACTGTGAGTGAGCCCACTCCCTTGGCTGAGAAGCAGCCCCACACATGAATGGTCTCGGGATGCTTTACTGTTGGCATGACACAGGACTGATGGTAGTGCTCACCTTGTCTTCTCCGGACAAGCTTTTTTCCAGATGCCCCAACAATCGGAAAGGGGATTCAGAGAAAATGACTTTACCCCAGTCTTCAGCAGTCCAATCCCTGTACCTTTTGCAGAATAGCAGTCTGTCCCTAATGTTTTTCCTGGAGAGAAGTGGCTTCTTCGCAGCCCTTCTTGAAACAAGGCCATCCTCCAAAAGTCATTGCCTCACTGTGCGTTACTGGTGGGGCCCCGATCCCGCAGCTGAATCAACTTTAGGAGACGGTCCTGGCCCTTGCTGGACTTTCTTGGGCGCCCTGAAGCCTTCTTCACAACAATTGAACCGCTCTCCTTGAAGTTCTTGATGATCCGATAAATGAGTGATTTAGGTACAATCTTACTGGCAGCAATATCCTTGCCTGTGAAGCCTTTTTTTCTGCAAAGCAATGATGACAGCACGTGTCTCCTTCCGGGTAACCATGGTTGACAGAGGAAGAACAATGATTCCAAGCACCACTCTCCTTTTGAAGCTTCCAGTCTGTTATTCGAACTCAATCAGCACGACAGAGTGATCTCCAGCCTTGTCCTCGTCAACACTCACACCGGTGTTAAAGAGAGAATCACAGACATGATGTCAGTTGGTCCTTTTGTGGCAGGGCTGAAATGCAGTGGAAATGTTTTTGGGTGGGATTCAGTTCATTTGCATGGCAAAGAGGGACTTTGCAATTAATTGCAATTCATCTGATCACTCTTCATAACATTCTGAAGTATTTGCACATTTCCAGCATACAAACTGAGGCAGCAGACTTTGTGAAAATTCATATTTGTGTCATTCTCAAAACTTTTGGCCACGACTGTAGATCAATGGTGGTTATACAAGGCTGCTATACTAAGCCTACTAATGGTAATGACATTACGTATTATTATAATAATGATAATAATAATAACAATGATAAGGAGATCAAGGGAAAAGGAGGTTATTATTTTAAATATAATTTCAGACAATTTGGAAGAGTGTAAACAAAAGCAAATAAATTATAATACCAGAGAGGCTGGTCTAAAGGAAAAAAAGGATAAATCATTTATTACAGCATTGCAAAGATGAAAACAGCCGAATTTGTGAAATTGTTTATCAGACATGTGGTTGCGTGAGGCTTGGTGCTCACGGAATCAGGTGCTCACGGAATCAGAGGGCTATTAAACAAACACTCAAAACAGGCAACAGAACCTGGATCGGTCTTATGGCCGTAGATATAAGGATGACTTATAAAGCCAAGCACATTTAATACTTAGGATATTGATTATAGACCTAATTAAGTTGGGGTTTTCCCCCTCCTTACTTTTCTTAGACAATTAAGGCAAGGGCTGTTTTCTCGTCTCCTAAATCCGATGCTGCCTCCACCACATTGTTCTCAACACCAATATGCTGGTTAACTTTGCTATTATGCACACAGCAACACGGACTAGGAAAAGGTGCCAATTCAACAGCGCGATGATGTGTTTCAGGACCGCGGACAGCGACCACTATCAAAAGCGGGAGAAAACGCAATTGTTATAAAATAATATTATTTTAATTGTGTTGAACCATTGTTCTTACATAATATAACCATATATCATTTCATTAGCACATGTCTTAGTCTGATGGACTGTGCCATCCGCACAGCCTCCACAATGGATCAGTCCACTCAGACAACTGTATTGTACACCATGATATTAGAGGTCGACCGATTAAATCGGAATGGCCGATTAAACCGATTTCAAGTTTTCATAACAATCGGAAATCGGTATTTTTGGGCACCGATTTGCCGATTCTTTTTTTTTTACAACTTTATTTAATCTTTATTTAACTAGGCAAGTCAGTTAAGAAAACATTCTTATTTTCAATGACGGCCTAGGAACGTTCTGCCTCGTTTAGGGGCAGAATGACAGATTTTTAACCTTGTCAGCTCGGGGGATCCAATCTTGCATTGATTACATTGCACTCCACGAGGAGCCTGCCTGTTAGCGAATGCAGTAAGCTAAGGTAAGTTGCTAGCTAGCATTAAACTTATCTTATAAAAAACAATCAATCAATGACTGTCATTGCTCCAATGTGTACTTAACCATAAACATCAATGCCTTTCTTAAAATCAATACACAAGTATATATTTTTAAACCTGCATATTTAGCTAAAAGAAATCCAGGTTAGCAGGCAATATTAACCATGTGAAATTGTGTCATTTCTCTTGCGTTCATTGCACGCAGAGTCAGGGTATATGCAACAGTTTGGGTCGCCTGGCTCTTTGCGAACTAATTTGCCAGAACTTTACGTAATTATGACAACATTGAAGGTTGTGCAATGTAACAGGAATATTTAGACTCATGGATGCCACCCGTTAGATAAAATACGGAACGGAATAAARGTTTTGTTTTCGAGGTGATAGTTTCCGGATTAGTCAAAYGTATATGGTTTAGAGAGAAATAGTCGACGCGTTATAATTCCTGTAATAACTTGCGGCTGAATTTGAAAGGGGTTCCTTCGTTATTTTACCGTTCATGT